>NC_056737.1:1588734320-1588946820 GCF_019279795.1 Protopterus annectens
AATGAACTGTGTTTCTTTAAGAACTAATTGTGTTAATTAATGTGGGGTGTGGTTTTCAATATCATGTGACTATACCATGAGGATATTTAAGTGTGTTACAATGTATTTCAAGTGTTTCTGATGAAGTCTGAGGCTTAAGGCCGACGAAAGCGCTCAAAATCAATAAAGTTTGCTGTGGAACTTCGTTTGGATTCTGCTTCTTTTGAGTTATATATATGGATTCACTTTATATCCTTGAAATACTGAAATATTGAAATTCAGTATGTCGAGGCTATAAAGTGGAATCCTGAAAAGAACGAAAACTCAGAAGCGCGAAATTCAAAATCTCGCATACCGGAGATTTTGAATTACCACTTCTGGGATACACAAACACACACCTTCCTCCCCACACACCAACACAAGCTCTGTCCTACATAAAAGCAGGGGGAGAAGCCAGCCTTCACCACCCCACACCCCCCTACTTAAATATTACAACTCCAAGGTCGCACTACATACAAAAACACACAAAACACCACCACACAAACTACATTCTCCTCGCACACACTCATCACAGTAACAAAACCCACCAACACACACCACAGCCCCTACCCAAAACCCTTAACACAAACACTTACCTGAATCCATAACCACAGTGAAACATCAGAAGCGCTAATTCAAAATCTCCGCTATGCGAGATTTTGAATTTCGTGCTTCTGAGTTTTCGTTCTTTTCAGGTTTCCATTTTATGGGCTCGAAATACTGAAATTCGGTATTTCAGTATTTCGAGCTTCTAAAGTGAATCCATATATATATATATATATATATATATATATATATATATATATATATATATATATATATATATATATATATATATACATATACACATATAGTATTGTGCAGAGAAAGGAGTATGTCTTTAAAGGAGGGCAAAATGCAACTTGTTCTCATGAATATTATAGAGTTAGCTGAACAGGTAGAATAACGGCCAATTACCGACTATAAAAAAGGCTCATAACTGAGAGACTTAAGGAGGTACACCTGAAGACCCAGAACTATAGGAGTTTATTAGTTCATTCAGAACTTGTTGTGAATGTGGTCTGGGTTCAGCTTTGTATACTGTGTGTTTAAGCTGAAAAGATGGCCTGGAAAGGCCTGCAGCAGTGACCTGTTCTTCGAACTGTAGGCACTGGATGAAACTGAACTTACACCATGGCGATAACCATAATGTACTGTTTTGCTCGTTTGCAAAACAACTAACCAGAATTTTGTTATTATCCTTTTGGTTCTACAAAATAAACTTATGTTTTTTTTTATACAACTTCTCCCTCTAGTGTCTTTTTCATGTTTACAAAACACATATGTATATATATACACACACACACACACACACACACATATACTAGATGCATACACACACGCACATTTTTTTTTCCAAATGAGGGTGAGGAAGAGATGAAGCTTATCCTGGTATCCAGTGGTAAGAAAGCAGAAGAACTAATCTTAGGAAGAACAAGAGTCTACCACAGGATGTGTGTATTCACTCGGGAGCGAGCACACTCTCATACATATCTATAAGCAAGTCAGAGGATTGCCAGTTTACCTACTGCATCTCTTTGGAATATGGACGACCCCATATCTATCCATCAATCCATAATCCCTTTTTCCCATTTTCACATGGGGTTGGGCTGTCACTTCAACAGTGACAATCGACTCAAGCCAAGGTTTACAGCCATATCACCCATTAAAAACTCTCAGACTCTCAGAAAGAGCTGTTCCCAACAAAATTGCATCAGAAAGGAAAATTATTAAAAATGGAGATAAAGTGTTTGTGGAAAATTGTTATTCAATGTACACCAGGCAGAAGAGAAGCAAGTTCATCCCAGCAATCAAGTAATGTTGAGAGAGGCATGTACATTATTTAGGCTGCTGTATCTAGCTGTTTCCAGAATAATTTCTCAGAGGATTAAACCTATTTTTTGATGCAAATCTGGGTAAAAAACAGTGTAGCCATCAAAAAGTGAGCCAAGTAAGCAGAAGAGGACTCTACTTCTCATTCTTCTGAAAGCAAGAAAACCTACAGACTTGGGCAGTGAACCCTTTTCTGTTGTTCCAAAGGAAAATGCTTAAGAGTCAGAGAGAAAAGCTGACTAGAAGAATCAGAAGTAATTTGGATTTGAGCCAGAGACTGCTTCTGGGAGATGGAAATGATAAGGAAGATGACCAACAACACTGAAATTAGTGAATAAATGGAAGATATTGGATATAGAAATAGACATGAGAAATATGGCTTTGCAAGAAAAAAATTGTCTGAGACAAACTAGAGTTATGCGGACTTTGCTAAGTTTAGAAGGACACTGAAGGGAATGCAGTAACGGTAATTAAAACAGTTTTTAATCATACTTCTATAAAATGTTTATGTAAATTGCATGTTAGATTATAAAGCAGTTTTGTTTAGTGTGCAGTCAGAGATATTTTAAATAAGGGGTGGAAGACCAGGATGGTCCAACTGGATCAAAAGAGCACATTTTCAAAGGAGGCCCGATAAGAAAAAAATCCAGTTACAGAGATATGCAGACTTTGAACAAGTAACAAAAATTCTACAGAAACATGGTAATTACATGAGTTACAAGAAGTAGTTACATACAAAGAACATAAAAATATTACACAAAATATGCTAATTACAATAGTTTCAAGGACTAAGCACAATGTTGTGAATATCTGATAATGAGAAGTTATGTACCTACCATAACGTTCCATGTTAGTTGTCTTCTCTCGCCTTCTTTCTTGCTTGATGGGTTCGGAGCCGATCCTCGGCTCCGACTCGGCACTTGCTAAGCTCGAGAGTCACTTTTACCAGCTTGAGGCAGCCCCATATCCCATGATGCAAGGCGGTAAGTACCCAGATCTCGTTTGATGACAAAAGGGCAATAGCACCTAGCATAATAACTTCCAAAAGGAAGAAAGAAGGAGAAAAAACCTGCAGGATGGTAGAAGGACCAGCTCTGTATGGTCTTCAGAAGTATAACTCTTAGAGAAAGGTCTGTCCAGGCCGGGGAAGGAGGGAGGGTCAAGAAAGAAGGCGAGAGAAGACAACTAACATGGAACGCGTTATGGTAGGTACATAACTTCTCAATGTTAAGTTGTCAATCTCGCCTTCATTCTTGCTTGATGGGACCGCGTCCTAGCACCTCTATCCTGGGTGGCTCAATGGAACAGACTCTTGAGAACTGTAGAGCCAAAGCTGGCTCTGTCCCTGGAGGCCAAATCCAATTTGTAATGGGAAACAAATGTATGAGGAGTGGCCCAAGTGGCTGCTGCACAAATAGTGTCTAAAGGAAGTCTAGCTTGAAAGGCTGTAGAAGTAGCTAAGCTTCTGGTTGAATGTGCTTTTGGTTTCGAGCACAGCTGTTTTCCCCTGAGCCGATAAATTTCAGAGATGACAGAAGAAAGCCATCTAGACAAGGTCACTTTTGAGACAGGAAGGCCTTTCTTGTTATCAGCATAGGAAACAAAGAGTTGATCGGATTTTCTGAATTGTTTTGTTCTGTCCAAATAATATCTGAGTTGGCGGTGGACATCAAGATAATGTAATTTTGTTCGATCTGTTTGAATAGTTTGGAAAAAGTACAGGGAGATCAATGGCTTGATTCAAATTAGTCTTTGAGGCAACCTTAGGTAAAAAGGTCGGATTAGTTCTCAATGATACCCTGTCTTTGTGGAAGACCAAATAGGGGGGGGCGAACAGATAGAGCATGAAGTTCAGACACCCTCCTAGCTGATGTAATAGCAACCAGGAATAAAGTTTTCCATGAAAGAAATTTCAGGGAACAAGAAACAGCTGGCTCGAAGGGGGGAAGAATCAAGGATGTCAGCACTAAATTTAGGTCCCATTGAGGAGGAGGACTCCTGACTGGAGGCTTCAGGAGGAAAATTCCTTTCAAGAAGGCATTACAAAGCCTGTGGGACATAATGTTGTGATCTGCGAACCCGACATGAAAGTTCGAGATAGCAGCCAACTGAACTTTGACTGTGGAAAAAGAGGAGCCCGCATGAAAAATCTCCGCCAAGAAATCCAAAACTGCTTGAACTGGAGCAGTGAAGGGATCAATATTCTTGGCTTTAGCCCAATAAGAAAAACGTTTCCATTTGCTAGTATAAATCCTCCTGGTAGAGGATTTTAAGGAAGCTACTATGATGTCTCTAACAGGGTTAGAGATCATAGGAAGCCTGGCTAAGGAAGGAAGTGGAGCAACCATGCTGTGAGGTTGAGAGAAGGGATAGACCGGTGCAGCTGACCGGATTGGTGAATCAGAAGATCTGGCACTGGGTCCAGATGCCACGGCTGCACCAAAAGGTGACGATGAAGGAACGGAAACCAAATTTGTCGAGGCCAATAAGGAGCAATGAGAATCAATTTGGCTCTCAAAACGGTTGCTTTCTGGATAACTTGAGGGATCAGAGGAAATGGAGGAAAGGCATAAACAGTAGTGTATAAATCACTTACCAGGAGCTGGTAAAAGGAGGACCTCATCAGTGAAGCGGCAAACGAGATCTGGGTACTTACCGCCTTGCATCATGGGATATGGGGCTGCCTCGAGCTGGTAAAAGTGACTCTCGAGCTTAGCAAGTGCTGAGTCGGAGCCGAGGATCGGCTCCGAACCCATCAAGCAAGAATGAAGGCGAGATTGACAACTTAACATCTAGTCATTACATTTCACTGTTGTTGCTTGTCTTTTCGGCTTTTTCCTGTTAAGGGGTCGCCACAGCGGAACTCCAGTCCGCTAATGATTGGCAGTAAATTTTTACGAGGTGCCAGCTCGACGTCCAACCTTCAACGGAGGCACGCCCATTTATGCACGCATGTCTTTCGAATGCTACCCAACCGCGGGGAGGACAAGCAGACTCCACACAGAAGGTACTCCCAAGCCAAGCTGAGAATCGAATGGGAGAACCTCTTGTTGTGAGGTAACAATGCTAGAAGATGTTCAAAAGAGGAGACAGAGATTCAGTGCAGCCTGTTCTGGAGAAAAAGTTTAGCCTGGATTAGCACAATGGCACAGCCAGGAGTTAATCATGTGTTGTTTCAGTACAGATTTAAAGGCAAGTCGGTTAGAAGTAGTTCTCACAGTAAATGGAAGAGAATTCCATGCTTTTGTAACACAGTGGGAGTATAGGCTTAGACCAGCTGACTTGTAGGGTTTGGATATGGACCTAAGCGATCCGTGTGGGTTCTATGGTTTGATTATGTTGTTTAGAGCGGAGCAGGCTAGGGGTTTGTACACCATGTTATGGAGTGTTAAAAGTTGGGTATAAAGTGAGTAGTTGGAGAATTCTATCCAGTTTAGTTTTTTTAGTGTCAAACAGTGATGGGTTCTGGTTTCTGAGTTGTTGGCAAACCTGGCCATTTTATTGTAGCATTCTTCCATTTTGGATCTGGAAGAGCCCTGTAAACTGATAAGTACTGGTGCTCCATAGAGAAGGGATGGTAGAAGGAAAGTTTTGGCAAGGGTGACTTTGGAAGAACAGGTGAGGATGTGTTTGTTTCTATATAATGTGCCAAGTTTCTGATGGGTTTTCTTTATAGTATGTTGCATGTGGAATTCAAAATTTAGGTGATCAATTTTAGAGCAACACAGTTAAGGCTCTTATACATAGCACAAGCAAAATACTACAATTCAAAGTGGAAAGGAATGATGTTGACACAGGGAGGAAGCTCAAGAAATAAGGAGGGATTGGGATTTTGGATGCAAACTCTTAAGGAGAACAACCAAAATTATAGAGTATTATATTTACAAAAAGCAGGGAGTATTCTAAGAACCAAACTAGCATGAAAATGGAGAAAAGAAATTTTGCTGATAGGGCTGACTGTGGTCAGGGATACAGATAATAGACAAGAGGGGGCTGGAATTTACTGGAGAAAACTGGCAAAGGAGCCAAGGTATTGGGAAAAAATAAACAAAAAGGGAAAGGTAATAGAATGGAAAGAAGCCAAGAATTTATTTGGACTGCAGGTTAGAGATTGCCTTCCCTATCAAGGACTGATATCAGAGTATAGGAAAAGAGAAAGAAACAGGGGGCTCCTGAATGTAAGACCAACACTGGTAGAGTTTTTAACAGAATCTAGAACAAAGGCTGCCGTTAAAAGGAATAATTAGTAAAGCATATAAAATATTGCATGATAATTATAAGAATCAGTCAGAGGTGCTTAGAAAGGATTGGGAGGAGAGATTAGATAAGCAATTCACAGAGAGACAATGGAGGGATATGTGTATATCTCCCAAATATGCAACAAAGTCTGGAAGATTTAGGCTCTTTACCTGGAAGTGTTTACATATGTATTTTTATACCCCAAGTAGACTCCAAAGAATTTTTCCTCAGAAGGATAGCAAATGTTGGAGGTGTGAAGGGCAAGAAAGAGGTAGCTGGGAACATATTTTCTGGGAGTGTAGTGAGCTGACAGACTTTAGGGGTTCCCTGCAAACCGCTCTGTTGGAGATGGGTGAGCGGATTGGACTGATTGGGGAGATGATTTTTCTTGAGTTATGCTACAGAATCGGAATGGCCTACACATAGTGAAGCCTTGCTGAGTCTAACTGTGGTGGCTGCCAAAAAAGCAATTACTAGAAAATGGAAATCGAAGTCTAGACCAACTTTACTAGAAGCAGTGAATATACTAACAGAGCTAAAACAACTAAAACTGGCATCTTTAGAAAAGGGAAGGACCAAACTACATAGGAAAAAATGGGAAGTGTGGGAACAACATATGCAGAGCAGGAACGAGGTGTAAGAGGTAGGATTTGAATGAGCCATATAATGCTTAACTGACAATGAATGGATGGTTTATAAGTGATGTATAATGTTTGCAACTACACTTGTTTCAATGGTGTCTGTGATGCAAACTCTCTGCAGCTAAAGTAGTATCATTTTGTATGTTTTTCAGTAATATAAATGTAAGATTGCCTTTGTCATACGTGAAAATTTGATAAAGATGTTTGGAGAGAGGAAAAAAAAAAGGATTACTCAAAATACCTTGGTGTGATGGACAATTTCAATGGTGGTGTTATCAGAAGATATTTTTTGAAGAAGTTTAGATTAGTAGTACAGTTCTTTGGAAGAAAGAGAAATAGCTTATTCTTTTTGGGTTGAGAAATAGCTGGCAATTAGTGAGCCAGGATTCAACAGCAGAAAAAGTTAGCCGAGTATTGGAGAGAAGCTGGGGTAGTGTGTGAGGAGTATAGTTTACTGTTTTGACTTAATTTACATATTAAGAATTTTAACATTTCGGCAAGAGGGGGTTGGAATTTACTGCAGAAATCTGGCAATGGAAAAAAGTTATTAGCAGCAAATAGCTATGAGTGGGAAACATAACACAGTGGGATAAGGCCAAGAAGAGTTTTGCACTGCAGGTTAGAGACGGTTTCCCTACCAGGGATTGATGTCAGAGTGCTGGCAAAGAGAAAGAGGAGTTCTAAGCGAAAAACTTGCAGTGGTAGAGTTTTTATTTGAATCTAGAATACAACCTGCTGTCAAGAAGGGGATAATTAGTAGGGCATATAACATATTGCATGGTTAACTATAAAAATTAATCAGAGGAGGTGATAAAAGCTTGGGAAGAAGGACTGGAAAAGCAATTTACAAGGGAACAATGGGAGGACATATGTATAGCGCCCAAGCAAGCAACAAAGCATAGAAGGTTTAGTTTTTTTGTTCAAAGGTGCTTGCATAGGTATTTTTATATCCCAAGCAGACATCAAAAAAATGTTCCTAAGGTAGATAGCACATGCTGGATGTGTGATGAGGAAGACAGAGGTAACAGGAAAAGTACAGTTGTGTACACTTACCATAAATGTAGATGTTCGAGTGTATTCACTGTTGAAGCCATCACACTTGAGTTATCCTGCCAGGGGTAGCCCTCAGTCGGCCCGAATACCAGAGGCTTAGTATTTCTGCGTTGGTTGCTGTTGCTCCAGGAGTGACGTCAGGTCGTCAGTGGCATAAAAACAGGCAGCTGATGCCATTACATCAGTTGTTCTTGCCCCAAATGTCAGGAGCCCCCAAACAGGGAGCTAAGTCATGGTGGAATAACACCACCAGTAGAAAGTAAATACCAATAGCCCTGTAAAGAGTGAGAAAGAGAAAGAGAGAGACAAGGGGGTTGGAGGGTGGGAAACCAGGACTGCAACAGTGAATACACTCGAACATCTACATTTATGGTAAGTGTACACAACTGAACTATGTTCTTCGTGTTTCACTGTTGCAATCATCACACTTGGGTTGATTCCCAAAGCTGAAGAATGGGTAGAAGTAGTCAAGACAAGTTGGGGCTGGCTAGTATGCCCTGCAGGACTGCGGCTGCAAAGCCTGCCCTGAATTTGGAAAAGAAAGGCCGGTGGTAATCCTTGGTGAAGGTATGAACAGAACTCCATGTTGCAGCTTCCAGGACGCCCCTGGTAGGGAGCCCTCTGAAAAAGGCTGCAGAGGTTGAAGTTGCCCTAGTGGAATGTGTTCTTACCCCCTGTAGGGGTGGTTTCCCATAGTGTTTGTAACAGAAAAGGATACAGTGTGCTATTCATTTGGAGATGGTTTGTTTTGATATAGCCTTGTCCTCTGCTCCTGGTGCAAAGCTGACTACTAACTGATCAGATTTCCTAAAGAGCTTAGTCCTACCCAAGTAGAACCTGAGCTGTTTGTGCACATCTAAAGAGTGCAGGATCCTTTCCCCCTTATGTTGAGGTTTAGGGAAAAAGGTGGGCAAATGAATAGACTGGTTGAGAGCCAAACTGGACACCACTTTAGGCATGAAAGTTGTGTTAGTCCTGAGGACTGAGCTTGTAGCTCAGACACTCTTCTAGCTGAAGTGACGGCCGAAAGCAAGGCTGTTTTCCAAGAGAATAATTTTAACTCAGCTGAAGGCGCAGGCTCAAAGGGGGGGGTAAGCAGGAGCTTTTCCAACACAAATTTAAGGTCCCAAGCAGGGGCAAGGGCTCTTCTTGGTGGCCTTACATTGTCAGCCCCTATCAGGAACTGCTTGATGAGAGGGTGTGAAAAAGAGAGGTGGCTCAGTGTTGTAATGTGCAGATATGGCAAAGGCATGGATTTTAATGGAAGAGAATGATAGGCCCGGAGTAGGTCTGCTAGGTAATCCAGGATGAGAGATAAGGAGGGCTGTGCTGGGTCAGCTCCTTTAGTCTGGATCCAGGAACAATACCTTTTCACTTGGCAGCATAGGATTATCTAGTGCTGGGTCATCTGGCTTCACGTATAACATCCAAGACCTACTTGCTTAGGCTGGCCACTGGAGGAGAAGTCAAGGAATAAACAAGGCTGCCAGGTTCAGGGTCTGCAATTGTGGATGCAAGAACTCTCGCTCCTGGTGAGTCAGGAGAGTTGGAATCTGGGGGAGGTGCTATGGAGGCAACAGTGATAGACTGCACAGTAATGGGTACCAGTGTTGGCATGGCCAGTCTGGGGCAATCAGGACTGCCCTTGGTCTTTCCTTCCTTATTTTGAGTAATACACTTGTAAGAAGAGGTAGAGGGGGAAATGCATAGACTGAGATGTTTACCCATTGGAAGGATAAGGCAACCTTGCTGTGAGGTTCCCTGGTGCAGAATTGGCTGAGCTGGTGGTTGGGGGGGGGGGATAGGACCACCTTCGGGGTACCTCATTTCTGGGTCACAAGGCTGAAGGTGTTGTGGTTTATTTGCCACACATGTGGGTCTAGGAGATTTCTGCTTAAGATGTCTGCCAGAGAGTTTTGGTTGCCTGGCAGGAATTGAGCTACCAGGTGAATATGCATGGCTGAGGCATGGTTCCAAAGTGTCATGGTATCCTCCAGAGTGGGTAAGAGTGAGTTACCCCCTGCTTGTTGATGTACCACATCACTGTGGTGTTGTCAGTTTTGATTAGTAGAGGCCCCGGAGAGAGTAGGGATCTGAAAGGTTTCAGAGCGTGCTGAACAGCTCGCATCCCTTTTTGGTTGATGTGCAGATGAATTTGATTAGGGTTCCAGTGGCCCTTAATGCACCTGCCATGCAGGTGTGCACCCTAGGCATAGTCTGATGCATCTGTGGTTAGGGTCTGGGTGGCGTGGGTTTGTGAAAAGGGAAGTCCCTTGTTGTGGTTACATGTTGCTGCCCACCAAAGAAAATCTTTCCTTACACAAGGTATCATAGGTATAATAGTTTCCAGGTCCTGAGAATGTTGACACCAAAGGCATTTTAAGTACCACTGAAGTTTCCTCATATGCAGTCTGGCATATGGAATTAGTAGAATGCAGGAGGCCATGAACCCTAGAGCTTGCAGGACTTTCCTTGCGGATAACTGGGTTCTGGTTGCCAGTTGAGAGAGGTAGCCTGTTAGATAGGCTTGTTTTTCTGGAGTAAGGAATGCCATCTGGGATGCTGTGTCCAGGCTTGCTCCCACGAATACAATTTTTTGACTGGGGACTAGTTTGGATTTATTTTCATTGACAGTGTACCCCAGTGAGGTTAGTAGGTCCTTTACAAATGTCAGGTACTGCAACAGCTTTTCCGGACTGTCTGCCTGAATCAGACAGTCATCCAAGTAGGGGTAAATTTGAATGGACAGATCTAAGTTTGGGCGCCAGGTGCCCTCTTTTCTGGGTACCAGAAAAAGTCTGGAATAGAAACCTTGGCCTGCCTGTTCTGCAGGAACAGGCTGAATTGCCCTCATGGAGAGCAGAGAAAGAACTTGGTTTTGTGCCTCTGCCCACTGGTTTGAAGGAAGATCTGGGAACCCTTTTGGGGTTAGCATGTGGAATAAAATTTGTACCCCTAGGACACTATGTTGAGGACCCATCGATCATTAGTGATGAAGGCCCAGTTTTTTGCATGGGAGGCAAGTTTTCCTCCTAGGGGTACGAGCAGATGGGCAGAGGTGAGAGGTGGAGTTGAGAAGTCATTGTGAATTCTTTCCATAAGGGGGTGGCTTAGCACTCCCTGTTTTAGAAGTGGCGGTACTCCACTGGTTAGATCTCTGCATACCCTGAGACTGATGTCTGGGGGGGTCTGCTTCCCCTAGGTCTAGTCTGAGGTGGCCTTGAGGGCGCTGGAAAGGACCAATGTTTTGAGGGCAATGTCCACTGAATCTTGTAGGCTGGACTTGCAAAAAGTCTTTAACTGACTGCACAGACTTAGCTTTTTCTTCCATCTTTTTCAAAACCTCATCTGCTTTGGTGTCAAACAGACTGTCATTATTCAGTGGTGCGTCCAATAATTTTGATTTGACATGGTCTGGCAAGGTCTGCCCCTTAATTCAAGCATGCCTTCTAAGTACAGAACCTGTGACTGCTGCCCTGCAGGATGCTTCTAGGGCGTCAAATTCACATTGAAAGGTATGCTTACTAACTTGGCTTGCAGAATGCTTAAGCTCCTGTAATTCTTTACTTTCTGCACAGTCAGGGAAGGTAGATAATTTTGGTTTAATAAGTTCCATAGTATGTTGCTGGTATTTCAGCATGTGGAAGTGACAATTTAATGCTCTAATGGCAAGAGTTGCAGAGGTGTATACTTTTTTACCCCATCTGTCTAAAGCTCGGGAATCCCTGTCTGAAGGGATGCGATTCTTAGCTGTGGTTGCTTTTATTCCTTTAGGTCCTTGACAGATGACCTCTGAGTCAGCAGTAGGATTTTTGAAAAGAAATTTGTGTGAGTCAGGGACTCTGTAGTACCTGTCAGGTTTCCTGGTAGCAGGAGGTAGAGTATTAGGAGTTAGACTGGATTCCATAAAAACATCATCCACAACAGGAGGAACAGCTAAGGGTCTGTGCTGTGGTAAATCTAAACATTCCCAGAGTCTCTTTTTGGACTGAGGATAATCCTGGCATTCCCAATGGAAATGTTCTCTCAAGTTATGTAGGGTTTCACCAATAGAAAAATCCTCTGGAGGAGAGGCAGAAGGAATGGATTCCTCTGCATCTAAATCCTCATAAGCAGATAAGGGCATGTCTTCATAATCAGGAACCACAGTCGGACACCTGGTCAGATAAAGCTGCTGGGGACAAGTCTCTTTTCCTTTTAGCAGGGGTAGGCTGGCTTCCCCTAATGAGCATGATAAGGTCTTCTGCCATTTTAAACATCTGACACTGAGGCAAGGAAACAGGTACTTGAGTATGGGTTGTTGTTTTTTTAGGCATAGTTCGGACTCTGGGCCTTAGAAACTCGGCAGTTTTAGAAAGAACTGAAGACGCGAAAGAAGTCATCGGTTTGTGTCGAATATCTGTAGTGCGAAGAACTTCCTCAGAAGCCGGTGCCTGGACAGTGGCTCTGGACCCAACCAAGCTAGAGACATCCACAGGTTCCGTAGTCAAAGAAGAGCCTCGTGGCATACCGGACTCCGAACGGGGTCTCAGTAGCGGCCTGCGAATCCACAGAAGTGGGCATCAGGGGCAGTGAAAGCGCCTCACTGACTATCAGTGAACTGGCGAATAGCTTAACAAAAGTATCATTGGCAGTTTTGGAACTGTGCAGTCTGCCTCTGTCTTTATCCTTATGTTTTTTCGGAAGATCGGTAGTCGGATGGCTTACCAAAGCCATTTTGGAATATGGAGATCGAGACCGAAAGTATTTAACTACAATAAGGGCCTGATGACGTATAATCCTGGTGTTGAACAAAGCACAAAACCGACAGCAAGGGAAGTCGTGGTCTGGGCCTAAACAGGTGACGCAGTAAGAATGGAAATCACGTGTGGTACTTGGTTTCCGCAGGCAAGACAATTGTTAACTTTTTCTGACATCGGTTAGAGCAAGAAAAAAGGATCCCCAATGGGGTACTTAGCTTTAGAAGACTTCAACTTAAATTTTGGAAATGAAAACTCAGGTAGCAGCTGACCGGCACTCGTGCAAACTGCTTCTGCTTCGGGCTCCTTGGCAAGAAAGACTGATGTAATGGCGTTGGCTGCCTGCTTTTATACCACTGACGACATGACGTCACTCCTGTAGTGACAGCAACCGATGCAAAAATACTAAGCCTCTGGTATTCGGGCTGACTGAGGGCTACTCCAGGCAGGATAACCCAAGTGTGATGATTGCAACAGTGAAATACAAAGAACATCATGTTTTGCAAGTTCATAGGTTCACACTAGGCTATCTGCTCTAGGGCATTTATAAGCCTAGCCAGAATGTGTTTGGCTTTCGCCACCCATTTTAAATTTATTTTGCTATGCCCTTTTTCGAGGTTAGTATACTGTGCCTCTGTCTAACAGTGACACAGAAGTGATACCCAGGGTAAACCTACGATCTCCCATCCACTCATCAAGATTCCTCTTGAAGAGAGTCAATGAGGGACTCTGCCTAACCTGGACTGGGATTTTATTCCAGAGTGAAGGGAGCCTCTGGGTTATGAATCTGTCCCTCCAGCATGTCCTATTTATTTCAGTGCTGAGGTTCAAGTCTCTCGAGCACGTAGCTCGATGGGATTTGGATTTGCTGAGGTGCAGCATGTCCATTAATTCCGGGTTGGACATGGCTTTATACGTCAGGCACAGATCGCCTCTGAACAGGCGGTATGCCACTGAGTAGAGCTGGAGTTTCTTTAACCGGGCAGCATATGGCATCTGTCTGAGCCCTTTGATCCTCTTGGTGAGGTACTTTTGGGGTCTTTCCAGTTGCTGCAGGTGTCTGGTAAGGTACATCCCAAAAGGGGCATTGTACTCAATTATAGGTCTGATGAGGGATTAGTAAAGAGGCACGATGACCTCCCCTGATCTAGATGTGAATCCCTTCATGATTAGGTGGGCTATATAAAATGTTTTTCTAACCACTTTGGCCACGTGGTTGTCAAATGAGAGATTGCTATCAACTTGGGTCCCCAGGTCCCTAATTACTTCTTCTGTACTTAATGGATTACCACCTATGTGGTAATTTGTGGGCACTTTGTTTTTGCCAAAGGGATGACTATACACTTTTGGCATTTAGCTTGAGGCCATGGCTCTGGCACCAGTTGTCTGTTTCTATGAGGCCCTTTTGGAGGATGCTTGTGTTGGCTGGAGAGTCGATTATGGCGCCCAGTTTGCAGTCATCTGCGAACTTGGTCAGCCACAGTCCTTCCGTGTTGGCCTGTACCTCCAAGAAATATATACCGAACAAGAGAGGTCCCAGGACTGAGCCTTGTGGGACACCACTTGTAACTGGTTTGGAGTCTGACATGGCTCCAGCGATTCTAACCATGTGGGTTCTGTCCTTCAGCCAGTTTGCAATCCATCTAGTGACATATGGGTTTATATTTAAGCTGGTGAGCTTATCTATAATGCCCGAGTGGGAAGTTGTATCGAAGGCTTTTGCGAGGTCCAGGTAGGCTGTGTGGACCACCTTCCCCACGTCAATGGCCTTGGTGACTGTTTCAAAGAAATCAACCAGGTTTAAGAGGCAGGATCTGCCCTTAACAAAGCCGAACTGGGTAGGATCCAGTGTCTGTAGGTCCACAATATCTTTATTTATGAGGTCCATGATGATCCTTTCCATAGCTTTGCAGACCAAGCTAGTCAGGCTTATGGGGCGATAGTTTCCAGGATCCGTTGAGGCACCACCTTTTTGGAGAGGGACCACTGTTGCTGTATGCCACTCTTTGGGCACATATCCTGTAGTAAGGCTGAGATTAAACAGTAGTTTTATGTTTGGGTTTAGCTCTTCTTGGAGTTCATGTAGGACGCAGGCCGGGACACCGTCTGGTCCCATTGATGCTGTGTTTTTTGCTTTGGAGAGGGCGGCTCTTACCTGAGCATCTGAGATGTCAGGGGGGCAGTACTCTGCTGGGATAGATATTTGCCCTTTTGGTGGGGGGGGGAGAGAGACGTTTGCGCTGAACCTGTCAGCTAGGATGTTGGCAACGTCTGTGGGTTCAGTGTATTTTTTGTCATTTTGGACTAATTCTGAGCATATCTGGGAATTACCACCCAGGTTCCTAACATAACTAAAGAAAGCCTTGTGATTATCCTTAGTATCCTGTGCAATTTTTCTCTCGAAGCTGGCCTTAGACAACTTTATGAGTGCCCGTAGTTTTTTGCCAATACTGATCAGTGATGCCTTCCCTTTTTGGGATTTTACTCTATCATTTAGT
Organism: Protopterus annectens; assembly: GCF_019279795.1. Taxonomy (NCBI): domain Eukaryota; kingdom Metazoa; phylum Chordata; order Ceratodontiformes; family Protopteridae; genus Protopterus; species Protopterus annectens. The sequence continues at coordinate 1,588,749,381 of NC_056737.1, forward strand.
AGCTTCCTCCTTCTATTGTATAGTTTGTTTACGGCTGGGGTCCACCAGACAGGACGTCTGCCTTTGGAGGATTGGGTCATGGTTTTATTTGGGATCTCATGATCCATGCTTTCCTGAAGGTGTTCATAGAATGCGTTTATAAAGGATTCTGCGGTCTGGGCTTTGAAGGATTCCACCTCGGTTTTGAGGAGTGTGAAATTTGCTTTGGAGAAGTTTTTCACTGTGGTTTTCTGGGCAGGGGGTGGGGTCGGGATGTGAATATAGAGTGAGATTAGTTTATGGTCTGATATTACCAGTGAGGGATACACTTCTGGTCTGGAGCATAGAGTCCCCATGTTGGTGATGATCAGGTCCAGTATGTTTTTCCCCTCTTGTGGGAGTGGTAACAAGTTGTTCCATAGCATTTGAGTTTATAAATTCTAGTAACCTTTGGGCTAGGGTGTTGGAGCTAGAGTAATGCTCCCAGTCTATGTTTGGGTAGTTGAAGTCGCCCATATATAATGGTGTTTGGAGAGACCTTCATATTTTCCAGTGTTCTCAGGAAGGCCGAGTGGGGTTCCTGGGTTTGGGAGGGTGGTCTGTAGCAGGCTATAAACTGGAAGGCAGTTTTACCCACTGTTAGTTACACATGGATAGTCTCTGATGCTTCGTGTTTTGCCACCAACCTGGAGGTGTGGGTATCTTTGATGAATATTGATACTCCCCCTCCTTTTGTGGTTCGGTCCAAGTTTTGGGGCCGAAAAGCATGGTATGAGGTATAACCTGGTAGTGCTGGGGTGCTCTCGGCAGCCCTGAACCAGGTTTCTGTTACTGCACAGATATCGAAGTTCTCCATGCTAAGGAGAGTTTCGAGTGCATGCATCTTGAGGTTTAGATTTCTGGCGTTGAGTAGCATTACTCTTAGTTTCTTATCCCTTGTGATACCTATGGAGGTGGGTTTGTCTTTTGAGCCTTGCCTAAAAAGGCACTATGGGGTAGCAAGAGCCTTTGCCAATATCCGAAGCCCAGGGTGACAGGTGCAAGCCGTCCCTAGCGAAGCATCGTGGCTTGTCGAGCATATCATCCCAAGCTGACAGGCATTGGATCCCCTTTGAATGACAGCAGTACTTAAGCCAATTGTTGAAATTGATCATCTTGTCTTCATATTGTGGCATCATTCTTGGTGAGGGTAAGATGCTACTGAAGGTCAGGGTCATACCGGCCTGGGCTACATGCTCAGAGAGCTCCTTTATGTCTCTTTTCATGTAGTCCAGGGAGGTACATCTCAGGTCATTCACACCAGCATGGACAATGACTTGAGTAATATTTGTACTTGCCTTGGAGTGACCTGTGTGCTTGTGTTATGTGGCAGATCCTAGTGCCCGACAGGCTGCTCACCGTGACCCTCTCCTTGTTCAGCCTGGTGAGCGGGACGTCAGTGTGCCTGACGATAGAGTCACCTATTACAAGTGTATCAGGTGTGTTGTTTAGTCTTAAGGGCTGTGACTGTTCAGCACACTGGCTTTGTGAGATATGTGTTGCACGTGTTTTGTTTTGGGGTAGCGGTTGCTTGGGTGTCTGCTTTGGAGTTCTCTGCTGCTTAGGCAGATCTTTACTTAGAGCCTCCGAGTATGTTTTTGTGTGATTATGTGTTTGGTTTGCTGTCGTAGTAGGTCTATGTGAGACTGGAATTGCAGTGAGTGTGGTTTCCTTCTCCTCCTGACTGGTTATACCAGTACTGAGTTGAGAGAGCTTAGCCTCCAGTTTGGCTATATGGTTGCATCTCTCACATGTGCTGGAATTTGTTGGGAGGAGGAGAGGGTTGTCTGTGTACATGAGGCAGTTGTAACATTGCCTCAAGATTCCCAGATTCACCAGCTGGACCGGAGAGGAGATTGACAACTGACCTTTGGACATGCTAGAATAATATTGGGAATTCCTTAATAATTGAAAACAAGGGCCAGTGGGGAGTGAGGGTGTAGTGCTTTTAATTTTTAGTGCTGACTTATATAATTGCTTTAGTGAGCAAGTGCCAGGTAATAAGTGCTATGTGTTACAGGTAACTTAAATGCAAAAACGACTAACAGTAACTTTCTTTCAAGTGAAACAAGGAAATAAGTACAGTAAGCAATGCAGATATCACTAGTGATCCACAGAAGCGCTGACAATGAGCAGGGAGATTTTAAAAATTCTCTACATAATATTCTTTTCATAAATGCTCCAGTTCTTTGAAACAATGTGCGTAAATATTTTTAAAATCCTGGCACACTGGTAGGGGGAAGCTAACTGTGCGATCCAGACAGCCAGACAGAGGTGTTTGGTCCAGTCCTGTGTTACAATTGGGCAGTTGAAAAGATTGGTTCTGTCTGTAAAACTTATCTGACATCTGGGGGGGGGGGGGTCCAATACTAAATCAAGAGTGGTAGAAGGAAAAGAGGTTCAGTTCTGTCCTGTAAAGTGATTGTATCTAGGAGAAAACCCACATTTAAGAATAGGTTGAAACCTGGTACCCCTTTCACTAAATGTCTGTAACTAGGGAAATTATTCTTTTGAGCAGGGACAAAGGATCTGAATTGCCTAGACATAGTAAGGCCTTATTAAGTTTAATTATATTGGCAGCCAAAAAAGCACCTGCTAGAAAATGGAAATCAAAATCTAACTCAACTGTATTTGAAATATTGAACATTTTAAAATAGATAAAAGAACAGGAAATGAGATCTTCCAAAAACGCAGGAGCTAATTACATAGAAATAAATGGGAACAATACATGTAAAATAATATTGAGGAGGAGGAGTGGTGTTTAAGGAAAGGCAGGAATCAAGCAATTTATACAATGCTGAACTAAACAAGAGTTGTAAAGGAGTTGTACTGTATGTTGTTGTTTGTCTTTCAGCTTTTCCCGGTTAGGGGTCGCCACAGCGGAACTCCGGTCCGCTAATGATTGGCAGTAGATTTTTATGAAACCCTGAGGTGCCAGCTCGACGCCCAACCTTCAACGAAGGCACGCCCATTTACGCACGCATGTCTTTCAAATGCTACCCAACCGTGGGGAGGACATGCAGACTCCACACAGAAGGCACTCCCAAGCCCAGCTGAGAAATGAACGGGAGAACCTCTTGCTGTGAGGTAACAACGCTACTGCCGTACCACCGTGGCATAAAGGAGTTGTATTGTTAATTAAAAAAGAAGTAGACAAATACTAATTTTTTAACACCTTTATTAAATTATCAATGAAGACATAGGCACACATTCATTAATAAAAAAAACAAATTGTATTAACATTTTTTTGCAGACATTAAAGTTGTAGTATTGTATAATGTATGCAAAAAAAGTTAATACAATTTGTTTTTATTAATGTATGTATGCCTATGTCTTCATTGATAATTCAATAAAGGTGTTAAAAAATGAATATTTGTGTACTTCATTTTTAATTATTTCAAAGAGGTCTTAGAAAAGCTTCCACATCTGAGTAGAAGGAAGAAAAGTAACTCATCACTTCGCTATACTCAGCCCTAATCAGACTCCTCACAATGTATGCACCAGAGCAGGTACATGCAAAAGCTGGAACATCCACAGAGCCAGTAGCATAGCAAGAGTGAGGTAAAGAAGGCAACTGTCCCGAGCGCGAAATGTTAGGGGGTACTATCCTGATCGCTCTTTAGTGCATACCGTCTTTTAAAAGCTGGTATTGCGAGTTCAAAATGGCCGCTGTTCTGGGAACACTGCTATCACCTAGCTCTCCGATATACCCTGGATTAAAACAAACCCAGAAGGCAATGCAGAATTAATATTACAGAAATAACTGTAGATATTTACTGCTAATATCATCCAGCAAACAAAAGAGGAAGAAAAAGTGACAGATTCAGCTCAGAAACAGCAGAATTAACTAAGATTTCTGAATAACAGCTTAAGCCATGTGCTATTAAGGCCCTGCATCTGACTACAAGATTGGTAAAACACTATACAGCAAGATGTCAAAAGAGGAAAACAATATGGAAACAACAACAACTAAGACCAAATTCTCAGTACTAGCCTCACCCGAGAATGATACAACTTCAAAAAGACAAAAGACAATTAAACAAACTGACAACTCTAAAACTGCAAATAAATCCAAGACAGACCTGCCAGCTAATCTGGAAGACATAAAAACTGCCTTATTACCTATCCAGCAATCAATAAAGGACTTATCATTACAATTTCAAACCTTTGGTGACCCATTCAGACAAATAATATCCAGAATGGAAAAATCTGAGTCCAAAATAATAGAAAATGAAATAAAAATAGACTCTATTTCTCAAAGAACTGATGCCCATGACAAAGAAATACAAAATTTACAAGCAAAAATAACAGACCTAGAAGCAAGATCTCGAAGGAACAATATCATCAACAGAGGAATACCTGAAACTGTACCTCATAACAATCTAATACCAACAATCAAGCAAATAATAAATTCCCTGCTAGAGGAACCTGAAGAAATACAGCAAATAACAATAGAGAGAGCCCACAGAGCCCTGAGGGAAATGCAAACACCACTGAAACCAAGACCTGTCTATATTAAAATATTAAACTATCAAGATGTAAACAAAATCATATTGGCAGCAAAGAAAAAAGGCACACTCACCAGGAATAATAATAAAATCTCCTTTGCTCAAGACCTCCCAATACAAACAAGACAAGCAATACAACTAGTACATCCATACTGCAGGTTCCTAATAGGAAAAAAAAAATCAAATTCCAGAAGAAATATTCAAATCAGTTACTCTTCTACATCAAAGAAGTTAAATACATAGTCACTAACCCCAAAGAGGCAAGAGAGACATTCCTGGCCGTTTTCAAGCAAATTCCACCTTCAGAAACTAAATAAATCCACAAAAAACAATAAACAACCCTTGGGTGAAGAAACTACCCCATTCACAAGCACTCTACCTGGGATCCAACTTTGAAAGCTTCTCTTTGCTGTCTAGGCCCTTAAACCCACAATGTGAGCTATGAGGAACACAGGAAAAGGAAGTACAGCCTGGGTAGGAACCAAAAATCAACTGCTGTTTCTGATGCGCAAATACAGGAAGGAACCTCCTCCTGGGACACTGGTCAGCAAAATCGGTCCCCCTACAATTTTGAGGGCTCCATTAAGAACAGTCAGACAAAATGGACCTGAGCAAGCTCCAAAAGATTTTACTGCCTGAAAAATTAAAATTGATCTGCACCAGTTAAAAAAAGAAAGGTGCACCATATATGTCAACCAACCTGCAAGCAAAACCTTGAAGAAATAAGGTACTGTTGAACTGAACCATTCACTAAAACAGTTCACCCAGTACTGTGAAGGTGAATGAAAATCCAGCCTTAAATAATAGGCAAGAAATAAACTGTCAGAAACAGGCTAGCTCATAGATTAATATTGTGAGAAAAAATGTTAAATGCTTTAAGTAAATACTAGAAATGTGTTAAAAGATCCTGGAGAGAAGTAATCTCAGGAAAATAGTAAAATGACCCAACAATCTTGGGATAATGTAAATACAGCCTTAATACGCTAACTATAGCAGAAAGAATGTTTGGCTAAGCTGTTTTTTTCTCTTCCTCTTTGTATATACTTCCTACCCCTGATAAATAGGTGTCAAGTATATATTTTATATATTTTATAACCCACACAGATTGATGTGGAAAAACATTACAGGCACCAAAGAAGGCCGAAATCTGAATAAATAAAGGGGAGGAAAAAGAAGTCAAATGAAAGAAAAATGTAAAAATGACAAGATTGATTGTTTAACAATATTACTATGGTACATATATTGCTATAATTTACTGAGGAATGTATATTAATATGCTGTTTTAAAAAATACTATTAGAAAGAATTAGTCACAAGACAAAAACAATACATGCTGTACCTTAAATGCAATACCATAATTGTATAAATAGTATGTTGGAAGAGGCTAGGGACATTAAGTAGCAGTGTTTGTTGAGGGAACTAGTATGTTCAGCTTTGTATGCATTGTATATAGTAACACATGGGAGATACTCTGGGTTAAATCTATATCTAAAAAGAAAACACATTCCAAGATTAGACGTAAAGGTAAACCATATAACGAACCTTCATTCTCCCCCCGATTATTCCTGGTCCAGGGATATAGAGGTTAGGCACAGAGTAGGGACGCGGATAAATAGATGCTTTCCTAAACCATCACAGAGTAACACATACAAAGATAACAAAACAAAACTAATATGCATGACATATCTAAGGAATACACCTAATGAATAAATGCAGGAAATAGAATCAAGGAACAATAAAGGGCTCCAAAACAAGAAGAAACGAAAACTATTCTTACACCTTACATTAAAAACCACAGCCAACCTCATACTAACACAAGAAACACACTTGACTGCAGAGCAATGGGCAGAAATTAGCAGAAAGAAATGGATAAGTCAAATCATAGCTTCAGAGGGAAAAACAATCAGTGCTGGGGCGGCCATAATAATTAAAAAAAAACAATTTAAGGAAAAAATACTTAAAACCAAAGCTGACAAGGAGGGAAGATGGTGTTACGTAACATTTACTAGTCCTACAATACCAAAACCTGTAATGGTACTTAATGTTTATGCACCTTGTAATAACCAACAACACTTTTTTATGTCATTATACCCAACCTTAAACCAATTTAAAGATCACTACCTAGTGATTGGAGGTGACTGGAACACATATCAAATCCCAGAAAAGGATAAATCTAATCTGACCAAATCACATAATAAACAAGCTACATTAGTCCTTAATGAACTCAAACAAGATTTCAAACTATATGACCCTATTAAATAAGGGAACAGTGAAGACAAAACAGGGAAATTCACATTCTATTTGCAATGCCAAAAATGTGGTCAAGGATACACTTCTTCTTAATCTCCGACATATTCAGTAATATGAACCCAACAATAACTATAGATACCAGGTTCTTTTCAGATCACTCCAAAATCACACTGAACATTAACTGGGACAAAAAGATATATTTAGAGAATAGGGGTCATAATTGGTCATTAAACCCTAATTTACTTTCCAAAATGGATGTAATAAAAGAAACAGAAGCAATACTAAAAATAGCTCTTACAAATATAACTAACTTCCAAGTACCAACTGACATAGAATGGGCTGCAACCAAAGCACAAATAAGAGGATTGTTTATCAAAAAAGCAGCATACTATAAAAAAATACAACTGAAAGAGGAGCATACACTGAAAGGGAAAATAGAGCATCTTGAAAAAGAACTAATAAATAACCCCAAGAACCAAACAGAAGCAGAACTTTTAAAACTGCAAAGGGATCTATATATGTCAGAAACCAGGAAAGTACAGTTGTGTACACTTACCATAAATGTAGATGTTCGAGTGTATTCACTGTTGCAGTCATTACAGTTGCCCTCAGTCGGCCTGAATATCAAAGTCTTGGGTCCTGCGTCGATTGCTGTCTCCTCTTCCATGATGTCAGGTTGTTAGTGGTATAAAACATGCAGCTGATGCCATTTTCTTCAGTTTTTCTTACCCCAGATGTCAGGTGCCACCCAAATGGAGAGAAAAAAAAAAATATATATATATATATATATATATATATATATATATATATATATATATAAATGCAATTGTAATAACAAACTTTACCTTCATCTAAAAGCAAATACATCACAAAGGCTGTAGAATATAGTGAAAGAAAGAGAAGTTCTCGAAAAAAGGGGGATGGCGGGTGGGTAACCCGGACTGCAACAGTGAATACACTCGAACATCTACATTTATGGTAAGTGTACACAACTGTACTATGTTCTTTGTATTTCACTGTTGCAGTCATTACATTTGGGTAGAATCCCAAAGCTATGGATGGGAGGCTGGAAAAAATAGCATTAGGAGTGGCTATAAGGCCCTGCAGAACTGCAGTGGCAAAGCCTGCCCTGGACTTAGAAGAAGAGGGGCAAATGATAATGCATTGTAAAAGTATGAACAAAGCTCCAAATAGCAACTTCTAGAATGTCTTTGTTTGGCAGCCCTCTGAGCAACTCTGCTGAGGTAGAGGCAGCCCTGGTGGAATGTGACCTGATTCCCTTGGGCACCGGTTTACCATAATATAAGCAGCAGAAACGAATGAGGTGGCTTATCCACTTTGAAATAGTCTGCTTTGAAATTGCCTTCCCCTCTGATCCTGCAGCAAATGCCATCAGTAGCTGCTCAGACTTTCTAAGAGATTTGGTCCTGTTTAAGTAGAATCTTAGTTGTCTGTGCATGTCCAAGGAATGCAGAATCCGCTCCCCCTTGTTCTGCGGATTTGGATAAAACGTTGGCAGGTGAATAGTTTGGTTAACAGCCACACTGGATACCACCTTAGGCATAAAGGAAGGATTGGTCCTGAGGGACACCCTGTCTGGGTAAAATGTAATAAAAGGCTCGACAGCCATGAGGGCCTGTAGTTCTGAAACCCTTCTTGCTGAAGTGATTGCCAGAAGGAAAGCGGTTTTCCAAGATAAAAACTTTATATCCGCAGTAGCTGCTGGTTCAAATGGAGGCAGGGTGAGCTTTTCCAACACTAAATTGAGGTCCCATGCAGGAGTTGGTGATCTTCTGAGGGGCCTTAAATGTTTGGCCCCTCTAAGATACTGTTTTAGCAGAGGATGAGAAAAGATGGGAGGCTCTGTGTTGTAATGAGCTGAGATGGCAGAGGCATGGATTTTTATTGATGAAAAAGATAGGCCCTTGTCAAGCACCTCAGTCAAGTATTGTAAAATCTGAGGAACATTTGGCTTTGCTGTGTCCATTCCTTGTGCTTGGTTCCAAGCACAGAATCTCTTCCATTTATCAGTGTAAGAGTTTCTAGTACTTGGCCTTCTGGCTTCCAAAATGACATCCATCACAGATTTACTGAGAAGAGTTGTTTGAATAATTACATGATCAGCCATGCTGCCAGGTTCAGAGTTTGGAGCTGATTGTGCAGAATTTGATTGCTCTGCTGAAACAGTAGATGAGGTATTTGAGACTAGTACCAAGGAGGTAGTTGAGACATATTCCTTGGAATTGGTGAGGCCAGTCCGGGGCAATTAGGATCATTTTTGGTTTTTCCTGTCTGACCTTTAGTAAAACCTTGGGAAGAAGAGGCAGAGGAGGAAAGGCATAAACTGATAGGTTTTTCCAACTGAAGGCTACAGCATCCACTTTCCATGCTTGTCTGTGATAAGTCCTTGTGCAGAATTTGTCCAGTTGATAATTTTGGGGAGCCCATTTCTCTGTTATCATGCTGAAGACTTGTGGATCCAGTTTCCACTCGTCAGGGTCCATAAAATTTCTGTTTAGGTCTGCCAGAGTATTTTGTTTTCCTGGCAGGAATTGAGCTTGAAGATGTACTTGGTAAGTCAAGGATGTGTCCCACAATGCCATGTTGTTGTTACTTCCATTCCTGATTCAGAAAGAAATACAAACTTATAACATTATAGAGCCCTTAAAACATTCTATCAGCTTAGCGCAAAAACTCTTTCAATTCTTGAACCAACCAAATTTAAAAATAAACAATAAGATGCTGGATTTAGTCCCTTTTCCCAGACTGAAAGATAAAACAATCCAAGATATTTATCCTTACCTTAACTGCTCAACAGAAGAAATGAGGACCAACTTAAACCTCTCTAAATCACACATAATAATCCTAAGACAAATCAAAGAACTGTGTTCCAGTTACCTCCAAAATGCTACTATGACCAACAGTGACATGGAAACTTGTAGCAGGTTTTGGAAAGCTATTATCACAATAAAGAAAACTATCACTAATTTATATAAAATGATAAATTAAATCAAATACCAGAAAGACCTCCTCTTCTCTAACTACTGGAGAAAAATTAAACCATCCATATATGATCAGCAAATAAGCCAGGCAATCAATCTAACACTGAAGATTATACCCCTCAAAAAGTTAGCATACACTCAGCTCATGATCAATAATAATGCATATTTTACACGTGCAATCCTACACAAATTTAACACATCAAAATCACCTTTCTGCCCCCACTGTAAGGACCAGATAGCTGACTTAATCCATGTATTTTGGAGCTGTAAATGTGTTTATAAATTCTGGAACTCTCTCAAGGTACAATTACAAAAAATGGGCTATCAAACATTACATTAACTTGGGAATTCACTCTATTACACATTCTCCCACCCAACATACCAAGAAAACAAGCAAGTACACTTTTAACAATCTTCCTACTAATGAAACTGTATATAGCTTCTAAATGGGATACGATAAATATCTCTTGGGAGGATTTTAAACAAGTAGCTATGCAACACCTTTTAGCTCATAAAACAGTAACAGATAAAAGAAACAAAAATATGAAATCCAGAGAAATTTGGGAACAAACCTTTAACATCATATTAGCATAATTCATCACACAGCAACTTAGAAATACACTCTAATGGAACCGAAGAACACATACAAGTTCAGATATTAAATAATAACTTGGATATTGCGAATGTATACTGTCTGTATACCTGTGGAATTAACAGTGAAAGCATCTATGTACATAGTGTAAATAGATATGTTGTACGACCTATAGCCTGTGGTATTGACATCAATGTGTATATATATATATATATATATATATATATATATATATATATATATATATATATATATAGATCTACCTGACTAGATCGACAAGTCAGAACACCGACAAAGCGCCAGAAGATCGACAAGGCAGAAGACCGACGGAGGAAGACACCGACGCTGAGAACACTGAGATGGGGAAAGGATGTGTAAGTATGTGGTAGTGACGGACTTTAGGGTGCGACTAAGGTAAGTGTGCGATGTTGACAGTCTGTATGGATAGGGGTGGGATAAGTGAGTTAGGGTTAGGGCGCGGGTTAGGTAAGGGTGCGAGTAAGGTAAGTGTGCGATGTTGGCGGTCTGTAGGGATAGGGGTGGGATAAGTGAGTTAGGGTTAGGGCGCGGGTTAGGTAAGGGTGCAGTAGTGATAGTTTTTGGGTTAGGGCGCGGGTTAGGTGAGTGTGCGATAGTGACGGACCTTAGGGTTAGGGTTTCGGTTAGGGTTGTAGATAGTTGTGTATGTATGGGTTAGTGTTGGTTTGTAAGGATTTTGGTGTGCTTGTGTTGTGTGTGTGGGTTTTGGACAGGGGATTTGTTTTGTTTGTTGTTATGATGTGTCGAGTGTATGAGGTGTCGTGTTTGTGAACTGTCGATGATTTGGTGTCGGTGAAGTTGTTGTCGGTGTTTTGCACTGTCGATCTAGTCAGGTAGATCCATATATATATATATATATATATATATATATATATATATATATATATATATATATATATATATATACGGTCATGTTCTAAGATGTTTTTTATCTGTGACAGGAACCCTGTAATATCTGTCTGGCTTACTAGGAGCCAGAGGCAGGGAATCAGGAGTCATACTTGATTCCGAAAACACATCATCAGCAATGTCTAATACAGGAGGTACTGCCAAAGGCCTATGCTGAGGAAGAAGAAGGAAATCCCTAAACCTATTTTTTGATTCCGAGAAGTCGGGACTCTCCCAGTGAAAATGTTCCCTTAAAGTATGCAAAGTCTCTCCAATACAGTAATCTTCAGGAAGAGATGCAGATGGTATGAATTCCTCTGCATCAGAATCCTCATAGGGTGGAACAGAAAATTCCTGATCAGAAGAGGAATCAGAAGAAATGGAAACCTGATTTGAAGATTCATAATCAGTGCCTTGCCTAGGCCTCTTAGCAGAGGGGGGGGGGGGGATTGGGAACCCCTGATCAAGGTAATTAAATCCTCAGCCATTTTGATCATCTGCTTTTTAGGCATAGGGTCCTCAGCACAAGGCTCATATGTCAGTTTTTTAGACATAGAAAATGTTTTTGACCTTGTTTTTGAGGCTGGTGTCGGTTTAATATAGAAATGTTGAGGCCTGAAAACACCCTCAGAAGCCGGTGCCTGCTCAATGGCTCCGGACCCATCCAAGGGAGAGACATCCGCGGGTTCAATACTCTGAGATTCTCGTGGCATACCGGACTCCGAATGGGTCTCGGTAGAGGCCTGCGACTCAAACATAGCTGGTATCAGGGGCTGCAAAAGCGCCTCACTGAGTACCGGCGACTGGCTTAGGGGAAGCTTCGTCGTCAGTTTTGGACCTCGACGGTCTGTCTTTGTCTTTTTCTTTGCATTTTTTGTGAACTCCGGTAGTCGGATTGCTAACAGATGACATTTCAGGATAATTAAATCTTGAACCAAAATATTTAGAAGCAAAAACATACCGACGCTTAATAGTGTGTTGGTTAAACCTAGCACAAAACCGACAGCAAGGCACGTTGTGATATGGGCTTAGGCAAGGAATACAGTACAAATGAAAATCCTTATGAGGTATTTGCTTCCCACAAGTAATGCAATTATTAACTTTTTCTGACATCGGTAAGGAGCAAGAAAAAGTTTCCCCAATGGGGTACTTAGCTTTAGTTTGAAGACTTTGGCTCTGAAATTCGAATGTGAACATTTCTGGAGATGGCCGACCGGCACTTGCGAACTGCTTCTGCTTCGGGCAATGCGCGGCAAGAAAGACTGAATAAAATGGCGTTGGCTGTATGTTTTATAACCCTGATGACCTGACATCATGGAAGAGGAGACAGCAACCGACCCAGGACCCAAGACTTTGTTATTCAGGCCGACTGAGGTCAACCTGCCAGCAGATTACCCAAATGTAAAGACTGCAACAGTGAAACACGAAGAACATCCAGGACTGCACAGTGAATAAACTCGAACATCTACATTTACGGTAAGTGTACACAACTGTACTATGTTCTTTGTGTTTCACTGTTGCAGTCATCACTTTTGGGAAGATTCCCAAAGCTAAGGATGGGAGGAGGAATTTAAATACAATTAGGACCAGCTAAAAGGCCCCGCAAGACTGCAGTGGCAAAGCCAGCTCTGGATTTAGAGAAAACTGGCAGATAGTAATGCTTGGTGAAAGTAAGTACAAAACAACAGGTAGCAGCTTCTAGGATGTCCCTGGTAAGGACGCCTTTGAGAAAGGCTACAGAGGTCGATGCAGCCCTAGTAGAGTGGGGTCTGATCCCCCGTGGAATAGGTTTTCCAGGGTGTTTGTAGCAGAAATGAATGCAATGGCCTATCCATTTGGAAACGGGTTGCTTCGAAATAGCCTTCCCCTCTGCCCCTGCAGCAAATTCCACCAGCAGTTGATCAGACTTCCTTTGAGGTTTAGTTCTGTCCAAGTAGAATCCAAGTTGTCTGTGCACGTCTATGGAGTGCAGAATCTGTTCCCCTTTGTTCTGTGGATTAGGAAAGAAGGTTGGCAAATGTATGGAGTGATTAAGGGCCACAATGGATACCACCTTGGGCATGAAGGAGGGATTGGTCCTGAGGGACACCCTGTCCGCATGAAAGATGATGAAAGGCTCCACTGCCATGAGGGCCTGTAATTCAGATACCCCTCTTGCTGAAGTGATTGCTAAAAGGAAAGCTATTTTCCAAGAAAGGAATTTTAAGTCCACAGAGGCAGCTGGCTCGAAAGGAGGAGGGGTGAGCTTTTCCAATACAAAGTTTAGGTCCCAGGCTGGAGTAGAAGCTCTCCTGGGTGGTCAGAGATTCTTGGCCCCTCTGAGGAACTGCTTAAGCAGTGGGTGAGAGAAGAGGGGTGGTTCTGTGTTATAATGAGCTGAGATAGCTGAGGCATGAATTTTGATGGAGGAGAAAGACAGGCCCTTATGAAGCATCTTAGTTACGTATTGCAAAATCTGAGGTAAATTGGGCACTGGTGTGCTCATTCCTTTAGATTGGTTCCAGGCACATAATCTTTTCCATTTTTCAGCGTTAAGACTTTCTAGTACTAGGCCTCCTTGCCTCTAAAATGATGTCCATCACTGGTTTACTGAGGGATGGTAAAGGAGAAATTATGTAATTATTCAGGCTGCTAGATTCAGTGTTTGAAGTTGAGGGTGCAGAATCTGGTTCTCCTGCTGAGACAATAGAGTAGGAGTCTGAGGGAGGTGCTATGGGGCTAACAGTGACACACTGCGCAAGAGGGGGTAACAGTGTTAGCGTGGCCAGTCTGGTGCAATCAAAATCGTCCTTGGTTTGTCTTGTATGATCTTTAGTAGTACTTTGGAGAGCAGAGGCAGAGGAGGAAAGGCTTAAACTGATAGGTTTTTCCAGCTGAAGGACAGAGCATCCACTTTGCAAGCTTGTTTGTGGGGAATCTTTGTGCAACTTTTGTCCAACTGATAGCTTTGGGGGGAGGCAAACAGGTTTATATCTGCGCTCCCCCATTTGCTTGTCAACATGTTGAAAATCCTTAGTTCCAGTTTCCACTCGTATGGGTCCATGAGGTTTCTGCTTAGTTTGTCTGCCAGTGTATTTAGTTTTCCTGGCAAGAACTGAGCTTGTAGATGCACTTGATAGCTCAGGGCTGTGTTCCACAATGCCATGGCTAGTCTGCAGAGAGGGTAAGAATGTGTACCTCCCTGCTTGTTTATGTACCACATAACTGTGGTGTTGTCCGTCTTTACCATTAATTGTCCTGGAAGAATGTGGTCCTTGAAGGCTGTCAGAGCATTCTGTACAGCTAACATTTCTTTTTGATTGATATGCAGGTGCATTTGACTTGGTTTCCATTTGCCCTGAATGCATTTCCCTGTCAGGTGGGCCTCCCATGCATAGTCTGATGTGTCTGTTGTTAAGGTTTGGGTGGCAGGGGGTAGTGTGAATGGTAGTCCCCTGTTTTGGTGGCAGGCCTCTGCCCACCACAGGAACTCTAGGCGTAGGCAAGGTATGATAGGAATCATTGCTTCTAGATCCTGTGAATGTTGACACCATAGGCTTTCAAGATACCATTGCAGTTTCCTCATATGCAGCCTTGCATATGAAATTAAAAGAATGCAAGAGGCCATGAACCCCAAGGCTTGCAGAATTTGCCTTGCAGATAACTGGGTTTTTGTGGCCACTTGCTTGAAGTAGGTTGTCAAATGGCTCCGTTTCTCTGGTGTGAGGAAAGCCATCTGGGATGTTGTATTCAAGCTTGCTCCCAGGAATATAATTTGTTGACAGGGTACCAGGTGTGCTTTCTTTTTGTTTATGGTATACCCCGACAAGTCAGTACCCTATGAACAAAGGCCAGATGATTCAAGAGTATGTCTTGGCTTTCTGCCTGATTTAGACAATCGTCCAGGTATGGGTATATTTGAATATTTCTTTGTCTGCAGAATGCAATGACTGGAGCTAGGCACTTTGTGAATACCCTGGGCGCAGTAGATAAGCCAAAGGGCAGTGCAGAGAACTGATAGTGCATGTAGCCTGCTTTGAAGCGTAGGTATCTTCTGCAATACTCCCTGACAGGGATGTGCAGGTATGCATCTTTTAAGTCTAGTGTTGCCAACCATGCATCTTTGCCTAGCATAGGAAGCAGCTGGTGAAGAGTCAGCATCTTGAATTTTGGAATCACCAGAAAGGTATTTAGAGTAGAAAGGTCCAGGATAGGACGCCACGTATTTCTTTTTCTGGGTACCAGGAAAAGTCTCGAACAGAACCCTTGTCCCTTTTCCTCTTCTGGTACCAAATGAATAGTCCCCATGCTTAAGTGAGAGAGCACTTGTTTTTGGACCTCTGCCCATTGATTTGGGGGTAAATCTGGCCACCCGCTTTGTGTTAGTAAGATGTGGAAGTGAAATCTGTATCCTTGGGACACTATATTTAAAACCCATTTGTCCTGGGTAATGAGTTCCCAGTTTTTGGCCTGCAGACCAATCTTTCCGCCTAAAGGAGCATTCAGTTGGGAAGTGCTTGGAAGTTTTAGAAGCAAATCATTGAGACTGTTTTCCATAGGGGGAAGTCTTACTACTCCCTGATTTGGGAGTGGAAAACCCCCCCACTGCTTAGTCTTGTGTGGCCCTTGGGACTGATACCTGGGGTTTCTGCTATGTCTGGGTTTGGCTTGAAAAGACCTGGAAGGGGCTGGAAAGGACCAATTCTTAGAGGGCCAGTGCCTACTAAAGCTAGGAGGCTGAACTTGTAAAAAAATCTTTAACAGTTTGCATAGATTTAATTTTATCTTCCATCATTTTAAGGACTTCCTCAGCCTTGTTACCAAACAGTCGGCCCTGGTTTAAGGGAGCATCAGATAATTTAGCTTTAACATGACCAGGTAAAGATTACTCCTTGAGCCAAGGCATGCCTTCTGAGCACAGACCCAGTAACAGCAGCCCTGCAAGAGGCCTCTAAAGAATCAAATCCACATTGCAAAGTATGTTTTCCAACCTGTTCAGCAGAATGCATTAAATCCTTTAATTCTTTATTTTCTGCACAGTCAGGAATCAACATCATTTTCTGTTTAAGCAATCCAATAACATGCTGTTGATACTTTAACATATGAAACTGGCAGTTTAAAGCCCTAATAGCCAAGGTTGCAGAAGTGTAAACCTTCTTACCCCATCTATCCAGCGCCCTGGAGTCTCTATCAGAAGGGGTAAGATTTTTAGCAGTGGAAGCCTTAACGCCCTTAATGTCCCTGTGAAATGGTCTCTGGATCCGCAATAGGATTTTTAAAAAGGAACTTGTGGGAATCAGGAACCCTGTAATATTTATCAGCTTTTCCTGGAAGCAGGAGGCAAAGAATCAGGGGCCAAACTAGATTCTGAGAAAGCATCATCAACAATGTCTAGTACAGGAGGAATAGCTAAAGGCCTATGCTGAGGCAGGAGTAAGAAATCCCTAAGCCTCTTTTTTGAATTAGAAAAATCCTGGCTTTCCCAGTGGAAATGCTCCCTAAGAGTATGTAAGGTTTCACCAAAAGAAAAATCCTCTGGAGGGGAAGCAGAAGGAATAAGAGTCCTCTGCATCAGAATCCTCATTAAGTAGATAAGGACAAATCCAGATCATTAGAAGAATCAGCAAAAACAGAATCCTGGTCAGAAGATTCATAAACAACTTCGATCCTAGGTCTCTTAGAAGGGGGAGGCTGGCTTCCCCTGATTAGAGTTATAAGATCTGCAGCCATTCTTATCATTTATTTTTTAGGCATAGAGGCCTGAGCATGCGGCCTGGGCGTCAGTATTTTAGGCTTGGTTTGAGATTTAGGAACTAAAAGAAGGAGACGTTGGTTTAATATGTAAGTCCATAGGCCTGAATACACCCTCAGAAGCCGGTGCCTGCACAGCGGCTCTGGACCCATCCAAGATAGAGACATCTGCAGGTTCCATAGTTGAATCATCTCACGGCATACTGGACTCTGAATGGGTCTCAGTAGAGGTCTGCGAATCAGAAGTAGTGGGTATCAGGGGCTGCAAAAGTGCCTCACTGAGTACTGGTGAGCTGGCGAATGGCTTAGGAGAAGCGTTGTCTGCAGTTTTGGACCTCAGCGGCCTGTCTCTGTCTTTATTCTTGCGTTTTTTTTTAATCCCGGTAGTCGGATGGCTAACCGACGACATTTCTGGATGATTAAACAGAAAACCACAATATTTAGTGGCGAAAATATACCGACGATGGATAGTGCATTGATTAAATAAAGCACAAAACCGACAGCAAGGTACGTCATGGTCAGGGCCTAGGCAAGGAATACAGTACGAATTAAAATCTTTATGAGGTATTTGCTTTCCACAAGTAATGCAATTGTTAACTTTTACTGACATCGGTAAGGAGCAAGAAAAAGTTTCCCCAACGGGGTACTTAGCTTTAGTTGAAGACTTCGGTTCTGAAACTCGAAAACAAAAATTTCAGGAGTCTGCCGACCAGCACTTGCGAACTGCTTCTGCTTCGGGCACCGCATGGCAAGAAAGACTGGTGTAATGGCGTCGGATGCATGTTTTATACCTCCAACGACCTGACTTCATGGAAGAAGGGACAGCAAACGATGCAGGACCCAAGACTTTGTTACAGGCCAACAGAGGGCTACTGCAAGCAGATAACCCAAAAGTGAGGACTGCAACAGTGAAACACAAAGAACATCTAGAAGTACTGCTGGCTGCGTTGGTTGCTACTGGGATAAATACATGCACTGTATTTTACTTGGGTGTATTCTAACCACTTAACTTCCCCAACCTATGTGCTGCTTTCAGTCTCTCTTTATTACACTAATGGGCATTATATCTGGACTGCATGTGAGTCTTGTACCTGCCTTCTGCGTGCCTCACTCGAACTCACTCTAATATTATGCATCTAAAAATAGATTCCATTAACATAAAGCTACCTGTCTCGCCATATTCACACCAATACATGGATTCTAACATTTAGCTCTTCATCCAGCTTCCATCCTGCCTTAATCCTGTCTGTTAATGTTCCCTTTCAATACTTGGTCTAAACTAACCTTCAGCAGTCATTCTATACCATCCCTTAACCTAACTTATCCCCTTTTGTTTCATAGTACACTGCATCTGGAAATTAGCAAGACTGCCCCCTCTCTCCTCAATTGGGCACTTACACTATGATTTTGCCATCCAAGCGAAGAAAGAACCAAACCTGCACCATTTGGTAGTCAGTGTTGGTTTTGTTAACAGTTCGCTACCACTGTCTGCTCCATGGCTCTCTTACTTATTGAAATTGCCCTGAACAAACTCAGTTATGTCCTGGTTGTCCAAGTAAAGTGTTAAACAACAACACTGTTAGAACAACAGCACCAAAACATTTGTGTGTTTTCCTCTCACTGATAGTTTAATTTTCTTACCTTGCTCATCTAGCCTACCCCCAAGTCCCACCCATCCCCACTTTCATTAGATTTATTCACTCAAACCACACCCACCAATCCATGTAGACAAATCAGCACTCACCAGCACATACACACTTAGCAGACACTACCACCTACCTCCTCAACCATACACTGCCCAACACCTACAACTTCCTCCTTCTAATGCCAGTACCTTTATTCTGATACAAACTCACACTCCCCACTGTTCCTTCTATTACCCAACACCTAAGCTTACACACTACCTACTAACACCACCACATAAATCTCCAATATATTTTTCTTTCACTACATACATCCCCCCATTAACTTATATCAACTATGACTTTATTTAACTTCCTAACATCATTAACCCTCCTTATCTTACTGGCGCATATTACCTCCTAGTGCCTCACTAATCCCAGAAAACAACCTCATCATGCCACTACTAACACTATCATTACTGCTAAAATTCATTTAAACATTAACATTCATCCCTCTATATTTCATATAGCTCCATTTCAGCAGATCACAAACCACCCAGCTCCAGTGCTCCAAACTAGCACTTCAACAATAAAATACCACTTTGCAACTTCTCTCCAAACTACCCCTTTGTGGTGATGAACACCCAAACACTGGTCCCAACACCCTTTTAAGCACCCAACACAAGTCCCAACCCACTCCACTGTACATCCCTTCAGAAAACCCTCTGACCTGCTTATTCAGAATATAAACATCAGAAGAATCACAAATAAAATCTCAGACCTACATGCACATCTTTCCTTCTACTTTCTCGATATTGTTTTGCTCACTGAAACATGGCTAAAACCAGAAACAACTAACAATGAATCAATTCCTCCTGGCTATAACATTCTGCATAAAGACAGAACTAAAAAAAAAAGAGGAGGCATTGCTATCTTATTCAAAAAACAATTAAATATAGAAATAATAAACCTTCTATTACCTACATTAACAACAGCTGATATACTAATCACTAAACTACATCTGGGCCGCTATCTCACTTCCACAAGGGACAATAATACTATGGGATTTCAGTATTGACCGGGAAACTTGCAGCTCCTCCAAACCTAAAAACTTCATAAACCGCTATGAACCAGAATCGATAAAACTACAAAGAGGGAATCAATACTCGATTGAATATTGTTAAACAGGCCAGATAACATTAGTAAATCAGGCTGTCTCCTAGACAACCTTAGTGACCACCTCCCAACCTATCGAATCAAAAGTCAAACCCATCTAGTAAAATCTACCATCTATCAAGAAATAAGTAGTAAAAAATCCTTTAACCCCAATAGTTTTACTGCTGCTCTAGGAAGTTGTAACTGGCACCCCTTAAGAACACTTAAGTTAGATGACACAGTATCATACTTTAACTCAACTTTCCTGATAATACCAGACAACTACGCACCCCCTAGAACCATTCAAATCAAATCTAACTATTCCTCCTGGTTTTCCAAGGAAACTAGATATACTATATAATAGGGACAAAGCTTGGGCAAACTGGAAGAAAATGAAGAAAACAGGTATCCTTACTGACAAAGACATCTTGAGCTCAGGAACAAGGCAAAGAAACTGATTAAGGCAGATAAAAAGTACAGCTGTGTACACTTACCATAAATGTAGATGTTTGAGTGTATTCACTGTTGCAGTCATCACATTTGGGTTATCTGTTTGCAGTAGCCCTCAGTCGGCCTGATTATCAAAGTCTTGGGTCCTGCGTCGGTTGCTGTCTCATCTTCCATGACGTCAGGTAGTAAGGATTATAAAGCATGCAGCCAACGCCATTACATCAGTTTTCTTCCCTTAGATGTCAGGTGCCCCCATAATGGGAAGCAATTATATACAATGTTACACCGCCAACAAAAAAGCAAATGCACCAAAAAGCTTTAAGCATAGTAAACAAGAATAGAGGCATAGTCAATAGAAGTCAGGGGGCTGGCGGGAGGGCAACCAGGACTGCAACAGTGAATCATTTATGGTAAGTGTACACAACTGTACTATGTTCTTCATGTTTCACTGTTGCAGTCATCACATTTGGGTAGATTACCAAAGCTAAGGATTGGAGGAGATTATTAGATAGCATTAGGACCAGCTATAAGACCCTGCAAGACTGCAGTGGCAAAGCCAGCTCTGGATTTAGAAAAAATTGGTAAGTAGTAATGCTTGATGCAAGTATGTACAGAACTCCAGGTAGCAGCTTCTAGGATGTCCCTGGTAGGGACACCTGTGAGAAAGGCTGTAGGAAATTCCCCTTTGAGCTGTGGATTAGAAAAGAAGGTTGGCAAATGAATGGACTGATTAAGGGCAACACTGGATACCACATTGGGCATGAAGGAGGGATTGGTCCTGATGGACACCCTGTCCGCATGAAAGATGATGCAAGGCTCCACTGACATGAGGGCCTGTAATTCAGACACCCTTCTTGCTGAAGTGATAGCTAGAAGGAAGGCTGTTTTCCAAGAAAGGAATTTCAACTGCATTTGCAGCTGGCTCAAAGGGAGGTAGAGTGAGCTTTTCCAATACAAAGTTAAGGTCCCAGGCTGGAGTAAGGGCTCTCCTGGATGGTCTTACGTTTTTGGCCCCTCTGAGGAATTGCTTCAGCAGTGGATGAGAGATAAGGTGTGGTTTTCTATTGTAATGAGCTGAAATGGCTGAGCCATGAAATTTGATGGAGGAAAAGGAAAGGCCCTTGTGAAGCATCTCAGTTACGTATTGAAGAATCTGAGGTAAATTGGGCACTGCTGTGCCCATCCCCTGTGTTTGGCTCCAGGAACAGAATCTTTTCCATTTTTCAGCATAGGATTTTCTAGTACTAGGCCTCCTTACCACCAAAATGACATCCATCACTTGTTTACTGAGGGATGGTAACGTAGAGATCAGGTAATTAGCCAGGCTGCCAGGTTCAGGGTTTGAAGCTGTGGGTGCAGAATCTGGCCCTCCTGCTGGGACAGCAGTGCAGAGGTCTGAGGCAGGTGCCATGGTACCAGCAGTGACACACTGCACAAGGGGGGGTACACTAATGAATGTTGGTGTGGCCAGTCTGGTGCAATCAGTATTGTCCTCGGTCTGTCTTGTTGATCTTTAGTAGTACCTTGAAGAGGAGAGGCACAGGGGGAAAGGCATAAACTGATAGTTTTTTCCAGGTGAAGGACAGGGCATCAACTTTCCAAGCTTGTCTGTGGGGAGTCCTTGTGCAGAATTTGTCCAATTGGTAGTTCTGGGGGAAAGCAAACAGGTCAGTCTCTGGGCTCCTCCATTTGATTCTCAACATGCTGAATATCTTTGGTTCCAGTTTCCACTCGTATGGGACCATGAGATTTCTGCTTAGGTCGTCTGCCAGTGTATTTAGCTTTCCTGGCATGAATTGAGCCTGTAGGTGCACTTGGTAGCTCAAGGCGGTGTTCCACAGAGCCATGGCTAGTCTGCAGAGAGGGTATGAGTGGGTTCCCCCCTGCTTGTTTATGACTCACATAACAGTGGTGTTGTCCATCTTTACCAATAATTGTCCTGGAAGAATGTGGTCCTTGAAGACTGTCAGAGCATTCTGTACAGCTAACATTTCTTTTTGATTGATAGGCAGGTGCATTTGACTTGGGTTCCATTTGCCCTGAATGCACTGCCCTGCCAAGTGAGCCCCCCATGCATAGTCTGATGATTCTGTTGCTAGGGTTTGGGCGGCAGGGGGTAGAGTGAATGGCAGTGCCTTGTTTTGGTGGCAGGTCCCTGCCCACCAAAGGAACTCTATCTGTAGACAAGGTATGATAGGAATTATTGATTCTAGATCTTGAGAATGTTGACACCATAGGCGTTTTAGATACCATTGTAGTTTCCTCATATGCAGTCTTGCATATGGAATTAGTAGAATGCAAGAGGCCATGAACCCCAGGGCTTGCAGTATTTTCTTTGCAGATAGCTGGGTCTTTGTGGCCAGTAGTGTGATGTAGGCCGTCAAATGAACTTGTTTCTCTGGTGCGAGTTAGGCCATCTGGGAAGTTGTATTCAAGCTTGCTCCCAGGAATACAATCTGTTGGCAGGGTACAAGATGTGATTTCTTTTTGTTTATGGTGTACCCCAGAGAAGTTAGCAATTGAATACAAATGCCACATGATTTAATAGTATGCCCTGGCTTTCTGCCAGAATTAGACAATTGTCCAGGTATGAGTATATTTGAATATTTCTTTGCCTGCAAAATGCAATGACTGGAGCTAGGCACTTTGTGAATACCCTGGGTGCAGTAAATAAGTCAAAGGGCAGTGCAGAGAAGTGGTAGTGCATGTAGCCTGCTCTGAAGCGTAGGTATCTTCTGCAAGACTCCCTTATAGGGATGTGCAGGTAGGCTTCTTTTAAATCCAGTGTTGCCAACCAGGCATCTTTGCCTAGCATGGGAAGCAGCTGATGAAGAGTTAGCATCTTGAATTTTGGGATTAATAAAAATGCGTTTAGGATAGATGACGACAGGAGTTGTCTTTTCCTGGGTACCAGGAAAAGTTTTGAGTAGAAACCTTGCCCCCATTCTTCTTCTGGGACAGGCTGAATAGCTCTGATGCTTAAAAGAGAGAGAACATGCTTTTGAGCCTCTGCCCACTGATTTGGGGGTCGGTCTGGCCAACCGTTTGGGGTTGGTAAGGCTTGGAAGTGGAATCTGTATCCTTGGGAAACTATATTTAAAACCCATTTGTCCTGGGTAATGAGTTCCCAATTTTTTGCATGCAGGGCAATCTTTCCCCCTAAAGGAACAGTCAATTGAGCAGGGTTTGGAAGGTTTAAAGTTAAGTCAATGAGACAGTTTACCATAGTGGGGAGTCTTTACTACTCCCTGCTTTGGAAGTGGGAGCCCCTCGCTGCTTAGGCATGTGAGTACCTTGGGACTGAAGCCTGGGTGTTCTTCTGGTTCTGGGTTTGGACTGAGCAGGCCTGGAAGAGGCAGGAAAGGACCAATTCTTAGAGAGCCAATGCCTACTTAATCTAGGAGGCTGTACTTGGGAGGAAATCTTTAACAGTTTGCATAGATTTAGCTTTTTCCTCCATCTTTTTAAGTACTTCTTCTGCTTTGTTGCCAAACAGGCGGTCTTGGTTTAAGGGAGCATCCAGTACTTTAGCTTTAACATGATCAGGCAAAGATTGCTCCTTAAGCCAAGCATGCCTTCTAAGTACAGACCCAGTGGCAGTAGCCCTGCAAGATGCCTCTAATGAATCAAAACCACACTGCAAAGTATGTTTTCCAACTTGTTCAGCAGAATGCATTAAATCCTGTAATTCTTTATTTTCAGCACAATCAGGAATCAACATCATTTCTGTTAAAGCAATCCAGCAACATGCTGCTGATACTTTACATATGAAACTGGCAGTTTAAGGTCCTAATGGCCAAAATTGCAGAAGTGTATACCTTCTTACACCATCTATCCAGTGCCCTGGAATCTCTATCAGAGGGGGTAGGATTTTTGGCAGTAATAGCCTTAATGCCCTTGAGTCCCTGTGGAATGGTCTCAGGATCTGCAGTAGGATTTTTAAAGAGGAACTTGTGAGAGTCAGGTACCCTGTAATACCTGTCAGGTTTTCTGGGAGCAGGAGGTAAAGTGTCAGGGGCCAGGCTAGATTCCAAGAAGGCATCTAAAATGTCCAGTACAGGAGGGATAGCTAAAGGCCTGTGTTGAGGCAGGAGTAAGAATTACCTAAGCCTCTTTTTGGAGTCAGAGTAATCCTGGCTTTCCCAGCGGAAATGCTGCCTAAGAGTATGCAAGGTTTCAACAAAAGAGAAATCCTCTGGAGGGGAAGCAGAGGGAATGGAGTCCTCTGCACCAGAATCCTCATAGGTAGATAAGGGCAAATCCTGGTCATCAGAGAAAACAGAAATTTCAGAATCCTGATCAGAAGAATCAGAAGGAAAATCATTCCTAGGTCTCTTAGAGGGGGAAGGGTGGCTTCCCCTGATTAGAGTAATAAGGTCTTCAGCCATTCTTATCATTTGTTTTTTAGGCATAGGGGCCTGATCATACGGTCTGGGCGTCGGTTTTCTAGGCATGGATCGAGTTTTAGGCCTTGAAGAAGAAGATGGCGTCAGTTTGATATGCAAGTCAGTAGGCCTGAATACACCCTCAGAAGCCAGTGCCTGGACAGTGGCTCCGGAATCTGCAGGTTCCACCATCAAAGAAGCATCCCGAGGCATACCGGGACTCCGAATGGGTCTCAGTAGAGACCTGTGAATCTGAAGTAGCAGGTATCAAGGGCTGCGAAAGCTCCTCACTGAGTACCGGCGAACTGGCGACTAGCTTAGGAGAAGTGTCATCGGCAGGTTTGGACCTATGCAGTCTGTCTCTGTCTTTATCTTTGCGCTTTTTCGGAAAGTCTGTAGTAGGGTGGTTTACAGAAGACATTTCTGGATAATTGAACTGAATACCAAAATATTTGGAAGCATAAATGAACCGACAACGAATAGTACGAGGTTGAATAAAGCACTAAACCGACAGCGAAGTACGTTGTGGTCTGGGCCTAAGCAAGGAATGCAGTATGAATGAAAATCTTTGAGGTATTTGCTTTCCACAAGAAATACAATTACTAACTTTTACTGACATCAGTTTATAGCAAGAAAAAGGATCCCCCACAGGGTACTTAGCTTAGTTGAAGACTTCGGATCTGAAACTTGAAAAAGAAAATTTCAGGAGTCTGCCGACCGGCACTTGCGAACTGCTTCTGATCCGGGCACTGCACGGCAAGAAAGACTGATGTAATGGCATCGGCTGCATGTTTTATACCCCTGATTACCTGATGTCGTGGAAGATCAGACAGCAACCGACGCAGGACCCAAGACTTTGATAATCAGGCCGACTGAGGGCTACTGCAAGCAAATAACCCAAATGTGATGTCTGCAACAGTGAAACACGAAGAACATCAAACTATTACCACAGCACTCAAAACCGATATCAGAACAATCCTAAAAAATATGGGGTAGCCATAAACAATCTACTCCACCCAGGTAAAGCTGGCACCCCTGCTCCTGCAAATTCTGACAGATCAACAAACATAGCAGCCCAGTTCAACAAAATATTTACAGATTCCATCCTAACTCTAGCTAAATCACAAAAAAACCCAAATATTATCACGTCATCCAACCTCAATATTACTGATCTGAACTTCTCACTGCAACCTGTCCCCATCTCCACTCTTAAGATGCTTAATAAGCTAAAACCTGCTGCCTTCTCTGCAGACAATCTACCAGCTGAATTCTTAAAGATCGCTCCTAATGCTATTGCATATCCGATAACAATTCTCATTAATCGCTCTATAACTAAAAGTGTAGCTCCTCACCTTTGGAAAATTCCCTACATCACTCCACTCCACAAAGCAGGCAACTCCAAAAATTATCGACCTATCGCCATACTCTCCCCCCTTTCCAAAATCCTTGAAAGGTGTGTACACACACAAATCAAGATATTCCTAAACTCTCATAATCTACTAACTAAAACACAACACGGCGTTAGACCTTCACACAGCACTACTAGGGCTCTTTTATCTTTCACACAGACAGTCAACAAATACAGAAACAATGGAAACTATGTCTCAGACATATTCTTAGACCTCTCCAAGGCCTTCAATATGGTAAACCATAACAAACTCATCGACAAACTTACAGAATTAAAGCTAAGCCCATCCACCATTTCCTGGTTTCAAAATTACCTAACAGGTAGACAACAGCCAGTCAGACGGCGACAGGAACTCTCCACATTACCACTAGTCTCATTAGGAGTCCCACAGGGTTCCATTCTTGGGCCACTGCTATCTTCTATTTTTAACAACAAACTACACACAGCCACACTCCATGCTCCATGCTTCCATCATACAATACGCACACAATTCCACACTTATTTGTGCCCCCCCGACCCTCCTCCACCAAACAGAATCCTCTTTTCTAGCTGTTGAGCATTGGCTCTCAGACTCAGTTAATATTAAATCCCAATAAGACTCAGTTTATTATCTTTCCACCCACACAACACTCCTTCCATAATATCAAATTCAACATTACCCAAAGTAACAACACAATCATATCGCCAGTCAGTCATACAAAAGTGCTACGGGTTATTATAGACAGCAACATGAAATTTGACTTGCATATATCCACTACCATAAAGGCAGTACATCAAAAACTTGTTATGCTATACAGGAACAAACAGTTCCTAACAGACTCCACCAGAACCACCATTGCACATACAAATCTCATTTCCACACTTTTGCATGCATCGCCAATATTCACCAGTCTCAGAAAATCCGACCTTACCATGCTTCAAAAGCAATGTCTTTCAGCTTTTCCCAGTTAGGGGTCACCACAGCAGATCACCGGTCTGCTAATGACTGGCAGTAGTTTTTACGGTGCCGAGTTGCCAGCCCGATGCTCAACCTTTAGGGAAGGCATACCCACATGCACCTACCTGCATGTCTTTAGAGTTCACGCAGCCACAGGGAGGACATGCAGACTTGGCACAAAAGGAACTCCAGGCGAGAATCGAACCGAATAACCTCTTGCTATGAGGCGACAATGCTAACCGCTGCCTCTTAACATGCTTCAGACATGTTATAATAAAATTGCCACGTTTGCAACCAATACACCTCATCGAACACATCTCTCTCTCTCTCCCTCTCTCTCTCTCTTCTTACCTCACTAAGAAACCTCTTCCTTTCTCTACTACTCTAGTATCACTTTCCTGTCTCACACCTCTCTGCTTCTCCCACTAATGGTTCTCTTCTCTGCTCTATTCTGAGTTACTTATACATCCCACCTTCCTATACTAACACCCACAGCCTAATATCCATCTTCTGCATGCTAGCACTTTTCCTGAATACCCTGTATTTATGCTTGTACCACCTACTGCTCTCTACCAACCCCTCCACGCTCAACTCATTACTTTCCCTTAATATACCTTTATATTTCCCTTAATATACCTTCTCTCCTTTACTCACAGCTGCCCCTCACCCACTTGATCATGAACACATATTTCATCCTTACCTTTAATATTAAAAATGTATATATAATCCAATTATTCTAAAATTAAACTCTGTTTTTGAATGTAATCTATTTATCAATGGTATAACTGACAGATGTAAGAATGTATGTATGTTACGTATAATAACATGTACATCAACTGTCTTAGGTAAAATATATCCTCTGTATGTGGAGTTTTTCTCCCCGGGCCTCCACTGAAAAAGGACATGTGTCTAGTCAAACTTCCCCAGTAAACAAATGTAAAATAAATACATAAAAAAATAAAAACAAAAAACCAAATGAATGTCCACATCCTGGAAAAATAAAACATACCAAAAAAGAAGGGGATGGAGGGAGGGAATAGTTACTTCAGCACTGTTCATTTAAGCATCTACTCTTATGGCAAGATCTACTACATAACTATACTATGTTCATTTAGTTGATCACTGCTGCAGTAGCCTTAACTTAGCTAACTACATCTGACAGGTGGGAAGGAGAAGAATCCAGGAGCCACTGGAGAATGCTCCTAGCAAAGCCTGATCTGTACCCTAGATGAAGAATCAAGCTTACAGTACTTTGTAAAAGTATGTAAATAAGACCAAGTCGCAGCATCTAAAATCGTTCTAGAATCCATCCCTTTTCAAAAAGCCATAGATGAAGCCAAGGCCCTAGTAGAGAAGGCTTTGACCGAGCCTGGAATAGTTTTGCTATGGTGAGTATAACAAAAGGTAATAGCGTTCGACAAACATTTGGAAATAGTCTGTTTTTACACAGGTTGTCCCTTTTTTCTTAACTTCACTAGAAATGAACAATTAATCTAAAGTGCTGGAAGATTTAGTTTTGTCAAAGTAGTACCCAAGTTGTCTGTGGACACCCAAGTTACGGAGTATCCTTTCTCCAACATTATTAGGTTCAGGAAAGAAAAGGAGGAAATGGATAGTTTGGTTTTAAGTAAACTCTGATAGCACTTTGGGCATAAAAGAAGGATTAATTCTCAAAGTAACCCTGTCCCTATGGAAAATGAAACAGTGTTGACTCACTATAACAGCTTGCAACTCAGATACCCTTCTTCCAGAGGTCAGAACATTCATAAAAAATGTTTTCTTCCATGTTAAGAACTTCAAGACAGCCAGATTAGCTGGTTCAAATGGAGCAAGTGTTAGCTTCTCTAACACAAAATTAAGATACTAAGGAGGAGCCACTGGTTTTCTTAGAGGCATCTTATGCAAAACTCCTTTCAAGAACATTTTGAAACGAGACTGCATTGGAAAAAGAGATATCCCATGAGCATACATGTTGAAATGACCGCCAAATGAACCTTGACAGAGGAATAAGAAAGGTCATAGGATTGTAACTCACACAACTATTGTAAAACCAGAGAACAACTAATCTGAATGGGTGTGGTTATGTCGGTAGCAACTAGAAAACCTTTTCCATTTGTTAATATATGATTTTGTAGTCAAAGGCTTTCTTGCCTCCATTTGTACCTGGTGCATGTCCTCAGTGTCCACAAAAGAAATTAAGACCCTATCATCCAGGCAGTCAATTGAAATTGACTAATTTTGGGGTGTTTCAATCCCCCCCTACTCTTGTGCGAGCAGATACAGTCTGTGAGAAAGGTTGTTGTAATTGCCCTTGGCCATTTCCAAAAAATGGGAGAACCACGGTTGCCTGGGTCAGAAGAGATTCACCACACTGATTTTTGGGGATTCCCTCTGATCTTCAGAAGTATCTTGGATATTAGTTTAAAGGGCAGAAAAGCTACAGGAACACTCCCATCAAAGGAAAAGAAAAGGAATCCATCTTCCCAGGCTTCTTGCAAGGAGTCCTGGAACAGAATCTTACCAGTTGATTGTTAAGAGAGGAGGCAAAGAAGTATACTTGAACTGCCCACAGACAAATTAAATCTTGGAAGAGCTCCGATCTTGTTTGCATTTGTGAGCATCTGTCCTGGTCCTGCTCAGCTTGTCTGACATACAATTTGGCTCTAATGGAATGCAGGATGCCTGCAGACAAAATATGTTGTAAACCTAAATCACAGGCTAACACAAATAGTCTGCAAAGGGGGTACAACCTGGTTCCCCCTTGTTTGCTGATGTACCACATGATGGTGATACAGGGA
This sequence comes from Protopterus annectens, assembly GCF_019279795.1. Classification (NCBI taxonomy): domain Eukaryota; kingdom Metazoa; phylum Chordata; order Ceratodontiformes; family Protopteridae; genus Protopterus; species Protopterus annectens. Next base: position 1,588,779,162 of record NC_056737.1, read on the forward strand.
AAAAGATGGTTCAGAGAGTTGAGTGCTTTGATCAGAGCAAGCGTCTCCTTGATACTTATGTGCTTGTATCTCTCCTTGGTGTCCCACACCCTCTGCATTTTTCATCCTCCTGAAACTGCTCCCTGAATAAACATCCAAGAGTCTGTAGTGACTGTCTGCTTTGTAGTAGGGAAGTTGTCTAAATATGAAAAAACAGGGATAACCTCCAGCCTGCAGTGAGGTATAACTGGAGCTAGACATTTTTTAAACACTCTTGGTGCAGTGTACAGTCCAAAGGGTAAGGAAGAGAACTGATAATGTGATCTAGACACACGAAACCTTAAGAAACATCTGAAATCTGTGTGGTAAGTATCTTGTCTAGTCTAGTGTTGCCATGAAACTTGAAAGAGGTAACAGGTTTGTGAAGTGATATCATTCTGAATTTGGTCACTATCACAAACAGGTTTAGCAAACAAAGATCCAGAACTGGTCTCCAAGCATTTTCTTTATTTGGCACTAGGAACATTTGAATGAAAACCTTTGCCCACCTAGGAAGAAGGAACTGATTCTATCAATCCTTGAGACAACATGTGATGAACAACCAATGAAAACAAGAGAGTCTGATTTGGAGGAATGACCCCCCCCCCCCCCCCAGTAAAGAGGAATTTCTTCCTACTGCCATGCACAACCATGATGAATTATTTTCAGAAATTGTCTGAAACTATCTGTTGCCAAAAAGAAAAATGGAGATTCAGACTTTCTGGAAGAAAAAAGGGTCAAAGTGGGAGGGGTTCACAAGGTTTATTGAATAGTTCATTCAGATGCCCTTGGTTTTGTGAGGTTTGAGACTTCTTTTTGGAACCTCCTTGCCATTTCTTAAAATTCTGTTTCCCTGTATTTTGTTGAGACTGGGTCTTCTGTTTTGAGCCAAAACTGGATGAGGAGACAGTAAATCCCTTGGAAAATTTAGATAAGGACAGCTGAAATACCCAAGAGAGCTTGCCGTTTTCATCACACTTTTTGATCTCCTCTGCAGTAGAAGAGGGTTTAATTTAAAATCTTACTTTTAACATAATTTGTGAAGTTCTTAAAATCTTACTTTTAAACTAATTTGTGAAGTTCAGGGAAAGCAGCAATGTAAGCCTCCTCAGAATGGTATCAGTGAATACAGCCCTGGAAGAAGTGTCAACAGAGTCCTATACACACTATAAACAATGAGTAGTGCAATATAAGAAAGTAACTTATTAGAAGCAGAATTTTTCTTCACAAGAAAAAAATGAACATAAAACATTGCTCGTACTTTCATAATTTGTCAGAATAAACTTTAAAATATGAGCCTGCCAATTCAAAATTCTGAAAATAAAAGTGGCAGACGTATACACTTTTTTTCTCATACCTACCAATAATGTTCCCATCCTTATCAGAAAGAACAAGGCTGGAATTAACTAAGTGCTTAGCAGCAGTGGAATAAACTATAGTTCTAGCGGTTATGTCAGGTTTGGGAACAGTTTATACATTTTTAAAAGAATGAGGAACTTTATACATCCTAGCTGCCTTTTTGGGGGCTGCTGGCTGACTATCAGGAAGACTGCAGGCAGTAATACACATCCTCAAAAGCAGAAAGAACAGGAGTAATGGGTGTAGGTTATGGAAAATCCTTCTGTAGCAACACACAGGAATTTCTGAGGGACAGAGAAACCTTAGTGTTCTCTCACTGGCAAACACTGGCACATTCTAGCAATAGTCTCAGAGAAAAAGAGTCAGAAACTAAGCTGCTCTCGGAGTCTGAATCAGAAATCTTTATTAAAAAAAAAACTGTATCCATCCCTGCATCTTCCTGTTCAGATTCAAAATCTTGAATCTCTTCAGGAAAAGAGGAATCATTCTTTATTTTAGCAGAAGCTACTTTATAAGAAGGGTAAACAGCCTGAATAAACTCTGAGCAAGACCCAGTAAATTACTCTTATCTAAAGAAAAAAGAAGTAGATAAATGCGTGGTTTTCTTTCTCTTTTTGATAGGAAAAGTGGGGCTATGCGTGGTTTTCTTTCTCTTTTTGATAGGAAAAGTGGGGCTAACTGGGTTACTAATGGGCAGCAGCAGCAGCTTCCCCATGGATGGGCATAGAACTCTGACAAAACACCTGGGAAGATAGGAGTGAACTGGCACTGCCAGCTTGCCTCCTCTTGTGGTGTAGGTGTGGGACTACATGCCTAGAGCACACATTCTTGTGGCAGAATCTCCAGTGGAGACCAAAGACAGCACGGGAAAGTACAGTTGTGTACACTTACCATAAATGTAGATGTTCGAGTGTATTCACTGTTGCAGTCATTACATTTGGGTAATCTGCTGGCAGGTTGCCCTCAGTCGGCCTGATTAACAGAGTCTTGGGTCCTGCGTCGGTTGCTGTCCATTCTTCCATGATGTCAGGTCGTCAGGGGGTATAAACATGCATCCGACGCCATTACATCAGTTTTTCTTACCCCGGATGTCAGGTGCCCCCCTAATGGGGAGCCAATAAAATTAAAAAACCCAGAAATATACCTCCAACCAAAAGCAAATACACCAAAAAGGCTTTTAAGCATAGTAAAAGAAAGTAAAGGTATAGCTAGAGAAAAGTAAAGGGCTGAAGGGAGGGTAAACAGGACTGCAACAGTGAATACACTCGAACATCTACATTTATGATAAGTGTACACAACTGTACTATGTTCTTCATGTTTCACTGTTGCAGTCATTACATTTGGGTAGATTCCCGAAGCTATGGGTTGGAGGAGAAGGAGTTTATACAGCATTAGGGCCAGCTATAAGGCCCTGCAAGACAGCAGTGGCAAAACCAGCTCTGGATTTAGAGAAAGTTGGTAAATGATAATGCTTGGTGAAAGTATGTACAGAACTCCAGGTAGCAGCTTCTAGAATATCCCTGGTAGGAACACCTCTGAGAAAGGCTGCAGAAGTAGATGCAGCCCTGGTGGAGTGAGATCTGATCCCCTGGGGGATAGGTTTTCCATGGTGTTTATAGCAGAAATGAATGCAATGGAGTATCCATTTAGAAACTGGTTGTTTTGACATAGCCTTCCCCTCTGCCCCTGCAGCAAATGCTACCAGCAATTGGTCAGATTTTCTTCGAGATTTAGTCCTGTCCAAGTAGAATCTAAGTTGTCTGTGCACATCCATGGACTGTAGAATCCGTTCCCCTTTGTTCTGTGGATTGAAAAAGAAGGTTGGCAAATGAATGGACTGATTAAGAGCCACACTGGAAACCACCTTGGGCAGGAAGGATGGATTGGTCCTCAGAGATACTCCCACTGCCATAAGGGCCTGTAATTCAGATATCCTTCTAGCTGAAGTGATTGCTAAACGGAAGGCTGTTTTCCAAGAAAGAAATTTTAAGTCTGCAGTAGCAGCTGGCTCGAAAGGAGGTAGAGTGAGCTTCTCCAAAACAAAATATAGGTCCTAGGCAGGGGTAGGAGCTTTCCTGGGTGGTCTCAATTTCTTTGCCCTCGGAGATACTGCTTGAGCAGGGGATGAGAGAAGAGGGGTGGCTGTGTGTTATAGTGAGCTAAAATAGCTGAAGCGTGTTTTTTAATAGAGGAAAAAGACAGGCCCTTGTGAAGCATCTCAGTTAAGTATTGCAAAATCTGAGGTAAATTGGGTGCTGCTGTGCTCATCCCTAAAGACTGGTTCCAGGCACAGAATCTTTTCCATTTGTCAGCATAAGATTTTCTAGTACTAGGCCTTCCCGCTTCCAAGATGACATCCATCACAGGTTTGCTGAGGGATGATAAAGGTGAATTTAAGTGGTCAGCCAGGCTGCAAGGTTCAATGTTGGAAGCTGAGGGTGCAGAATTTGGTTCTCCTGCTGAGACAGCAAGGAAGGGGTCTGAGGCAGGTGCCATGGAGATATTTGTGACACACTGCACAGGAGTGGGTACCAGTGTTGGTGTGGCCAGTCTAGAGCAAACAAAATCATTCTTGGTTTGTCCTGTTTGACTTTTAGCAGAACTCTGGAGAGCAGAGGCAGAGGGGGAAAGGTGTAGACTGATAGGCTTTTCCAGCTGAAGGACACAGCATCCAGTTTCCAGGTTTCTTTGTGGGGAGTCCTTGTGCAAAACTTGTCCAACTGGTAGTTCTGAAGGGAGGCAAATAGATCTATGTCTGGGCTCCCCCCACTTGCTTGTCAACATGTTGAAAATCCGTGGTTCCAGTTTCCACTCGTGTGGGTCCATGAGATTTCTGCTTAGTCCGTCTGCCAGTGTATTCAATTTTCCTGGCAGGAATTGAGCTTGTAGGTGCACTTGGTAGCTCAGGGCTGTGTTCCACAATGCCATGGCTAGTCTGCAGAGAGGGTAAGAATGTGTACTCCCCTGCATGTTTATGTACCACATAACCATGGTGTTGTCCATCTTTCCCATTAGTTGTCCTGGAAGAATGTAGTGCTTGAAGGCTGTCAGAGCATTCTGTACAGCTAACATTTCTTTTTGATTGATATGTAGGTGCATTTGATTTGGGTTCCATTTGCTCTGAATGCACTTCCTGCCAGGTGAGCCTCCCATGCATAGTCTGATGCATCTGTAGTTAGGGTTTGGGCGGCAGGGGGTAGTGTGAATGGCAGTCTCTTGTTTTGGTGGCAGGCCTCTGCCCACCATAGGAATTCCAGGCATAGGCAAGGTATGATAGGAATCATTGTTTCCAGGCTGTGACAATGTTGACTCCGTAGACGGTTTAAGTACCACTGTAGTTTCCTCATAAGAATGCAGGAAGCCATGAACCCCAAGGCTTGCAGTATTTGTCTTGCAGATAGCACGTTTTTTGTGGCCACTTGTTTGAAGTAAGTTCCCAAATTAATTTGCTTCTCTGGCGTGAGGAAAGCCATCTGGGCAGTTGTATTCAAACTTGCACCCAGGAATGTAATCTGTTGAGAGGGTACCAGTTGTGATTTCTTTTTGCTTATGGTGTACCCCAGACCAGTTAGAACCCTTTTTACAAACACCAGATGATTTAGAAGTATGCCCTGGTTTTCTGCCTGAATTAGACAATTGTCCAGGTATGGATATATATGAATATTTCTTTACCTGCAAAATGCAATAACTGGAGCCAGGCACTTTGTGAATACTGTGGGCGCAGTAAACAAGCCAAAGGGCAGTGCCAAGAACGGATAATGCAAGTAACCTGCTTTGAAGCGTAGGTATCTTCTGCAAGATTCTCTGACTGGGATGTGCAGGTATGCTTCTTTTAAATCTAAAGTTGCCAACCAGGCATCTTTGCCTAGCATAGGAAGTAACTGGTGAAGAGTCAGCATCTTGAATTTTGGAATTTCCAGAAAGGTGTTTAGAGTAGACAGTTCCAGAATTGGACACCATGATTTGTCTTTTCTGGATACCAGAAAGAGCCTGGAATAGAAACCTTGTCCCTTTTCCTCTTCTGGTACTGGTTGAATAGCCCCCATGTTTAAGAGGGAAAGTACTTGTTCTTGAGCCTTTGCCCACTGATTTGGTGGCAGGTCTGGACACCCGTTTGGTGTTGGCAATGTGTGGAAATGAAATCTGTATCCCTGGGACACTATATTTAAAACCCATTTGTCCTGGGTTATGAGATCCCAGTTCTTTGCATGAAGAGCAATCTTTCCCCCCAAAGGGGCGGCTAAAAGGTAAGTGCTTGGTAATTTTAAAAGGAAGTCATTGACACTGTTTGCCATAGGGGGTTATTTTCTTATTTCCAGATTTGGAAGTGGAGGCCCCCCACTGCTTAGTTCTGAGAGTCCCCTGGGACTGAAACCTGCTGCTTTTGGACTGTCTGGGTTTGGCTTGAGAGGATCTGGAAGGAGCTGGAAAAGACCAATTCTTAGAAGGCCAGTGCCTACTAAATCTTGGAGGTTGCACTTGTAAGAAATCTTTAACAGTTTGCATAGATTTAGCTTTATCTTCCATCTTTTTTAGAACTTCTTCAGCCTTATTGCCAAACAGATGGTCCTGATTTAAAGGAGCATCCAACAATTTCGTTTTAACATGATCAGGCAAAGATTGTTCCTTAAGCCAAGCATGCCTTCTAAGCACAGACCCAGTAACAGCAGCCCTGCAGGAGACCTCTAAAGAATCAAAACCACATTCAAAGTATGTTTTCCAACTTGTTCAGCAGAATGCAATAAATCCTGTAAATCGTTACTTTCCACACAGTCAGGAAACATCGTCATTTTCTGTTTAAACAGTCCAGTAATATGCTGTTGATATTTTAACATATGAAACTGGCAGTTTAAAGCCCTGATTGCCAAGGTTGCAAAAGTATAAACCTTTTTACACCATCTATCCAGCACCCTGGAGTCTCTATCAGAAGTAGGTAGGGTAAGATTTTTAGCAGTAGAAGCCTTAATGCCCTTGGGACCCTAAGAAATGGTTTCTGGATCTGCAACAGGATTTTTGAAAAGGAACTTGTGGGACTCAGGAACCCTGTAGTATCTGTCAGGTTTACTAGGAGCCACAGGTAGGGAATCGGGGACCATACTGGATTCCGAAAACACATCAACAATGTCTAGTACAGGAGGTATAGCCAAGGGCCTATGCTGAGGTAGAAGAAGGAAATCCCTAAGCCTCTTTTCTGAATCAGAAAATTCCTGACTTTCCCAGTGGAAATGCTCCCTTAAGGTATGTAAAGTTTCCCCAAAAGAAAAATCCTCAGGAGGGGAAGCAGAGGGAATGGAATCCTCTGCAGCAGAATCCTCATAAGTAGGTATGGACAAATCCAGGTCATTAGAAGAATCAGAAGAATCAGAAGAAACAGAAACCTGATCAGAAGATTCATAATCAAGCTCAGCCCTAGGCCTTTTGGGGGGGGTTTGACTACCCCTGACAAGAGTAATCAGAACTTCAGCCATTTTGATAATAGGGGCCTGAACATGTGACCTGGGTGTCGGTTTTTTAGACACAGATCGAGATTTAAGCCTTAGTAATGAAGGTGGAGTTGATTTAATATGCAAGTCTGTAGGCCTGAATACACCCTCAGAAGCCGGTGCCTGCACAGCGGCTCCGGACCCATCCAAGGTAGAGACATCCGCGGGTTCCATAGGTGAAGCCTCTCGCGGCACACCGGTCTCCGAATGGGTCTCAGTAGAGGCCTGCAAATCAGAAGTAGCGGGTATCAGGGGCTGCGAAAGCACCTCACTGAGTACTGGTAAACTGGCGACTGGCTTAGGAGAAGCGTCGTCGGCAGTTTTGGACCTCAGCAGCCTGTCTCTGTCTTTATCTTGGAGTTTTTTCGGAATCCCGGTAGTCAGATGGCTAACCGACGACATTTCTGGATAATTAAACTGAGAACCGAAATATTTAGAGGCAAAAATATACCGGCGATGGATAGTGCGCTGATTAAATAAAGCACAAAACCGACAGCAAGGTACATCGTGGTCAGGGCCTAGGCAAGGAATACAGTACGAATGAAAATCTTTGTGAGGTATTTGCATTCCACAAGTAATGCAATTATTAACTTTTACTGACATCGGGAAGGAGCAAGAAAAAGTTTCCCCAACGGGGTACTTAGTTTTAAGCTGAAGATTTCGGTTCTGAAACTCGAAAATGAAAATTTCAGCAGTCGGCCGACCAGCACTTGCGAACTGCTTCTGCTTCGGGCACCGCATGGCAAGAAAGACTGATGTAATGGCATCGGATGCATATTTTATACCCCTGACGACCTGATGTCATAGAAGAAGGGACAGCAACCGATGCAGGACCCAAGACTTTGTTAATCAGGCCGACTGAGGGCAACCTGCCAGCAAATTACCCAAATGTAATGACTGCAAAAGTGAAACACGAAGAACATCGCTAGCTACAAACAAGAGGCCCAGTAATGAAGAGTTATGCCATTTGTGGAATTGAGTGACGCTCTCTCACTGATGCCCACTGCACACCAAACCCTATGCATGTTACTGAGCATGTATTATGGTCTAGGGCTTCAGCAAGAACACCCCCAAGCCCCCACAAGTAAGACAACACCACCAGCTAGCTCAACCACAGTCTCTAACACAGTGGGATTTAGGGCTCTTGTACCTACAGGATCAAACGGATTAACCAAGATACAGGTAGGTCAGAATAAACAAATAAAAGACTTCTGACACAATGACTGACTGGAAACACATCTGGACAGCAGGGTAGTGCATGACATGCCAGAGATGCTAGGGAAGATGGGACTGGTATGAGCCAATAAGTGAGTTTAGCCAGGATGGGAAAGTTTAAACAGACCTATACCATCCTACTAAAGAGGCCAGACCAGTAACAGACAATTGCAATTACTTCAAAGAATGTCAAACAAGAAAACAAATTAACAATCCCAACAATTTAACGAACCCATTTTTTATAAAATTTAATTTGCATACCTTCAGGACACAGTCAACAAAACGAGAAAAGCCATAAAAAATGCCATCAAACAACTTTAGTTACTATAAACTACCTTAATTTACGATAAACTACTACCTTCCCTACTCCCAAGATACAGGTAACCATATGGCAGAAAAATGAAAATACCACAATCAGCAAGAAGAAGCCTCCTGCATGACATTGTGTAAAAAAAAAAAAAAAATCAGTCAGTCAAAAGTGTGGCTACATGCCAAAACCATTCTTGCATTCTTACTACCCAAGTTAAATAACTATTCTCTGTTGTTCCTTGCTGTATCTGTCCTGGGGCCAATGCTGTTCGATCACATAATGTTGTTGTCTTTCAGCTTTTCCCGGTTAGGGGTCACCACAGCGGAACACCGGACCGCTAATGATTGGCAGTAGATTTTTACCTGCCAAGTTGCCAGCCCTGACGCACAACCTTCAACGAAGGTATGCCCATTTTATGCATGTCTCCACACAGAAGACGCTCTAGCTGAGAATCGAATAGGACAATGTCTTACTGTGAGGCGGCAACGCTACCACAGCACCACTTAATAAGCGACTTAAAAACTTTGAAATTATAACATGCAAGTGCTTGCAAATAATGATAGTCTCATTCACTATTACTGCCAGCTTTTTCACATAATAAACCAAGAATGACTATTTTTACAAAAGACTCTATAGATTTAAAACAGAGAATCAAAGTACACATTCTTGCAGAGTAAATTCTAAGGAAAAGGTATAAACATTACTAAGCACTTTGATAAGCACATGAGCTGGATGTAAAATGTTTCCATCAAAGTATAAAATGTTCAACTAAAAAACAAAGACCCTACTCAGACTCAAAAACAGTGTTTCTTTAGCAGAAAGGTAGGTCTCCCAGTGATTCTAATTCAAATAGTTACATCATCTTCTTTTCGGCTTCCCCCGTAGTCGCCACAGCAGATCATCTGTTTCTATTTCTTCCTGTCCTCTGCATCTTGCTCTGTCACACCAACCACCTGCATGTCCTCTCTCACCACATCCATAAACCTTATCTCAGGCCTTCCTCTTTTCCTGTTACCTGGAAGCTTCATAGATAGCATCTTTTTCCCAATATACTCAGCATCCCTCCTCAGCACATGTCCAAACCAACGTAATCTTGCCTCTCTGGCTTTGTCTTCAAACCTTCCAACCTGGGCTGACCCTGTAATATACCTATTCCTAATCCTGTCCACCCTCGTCACACCCAGTGCAAATCTTAACATCTTTAACTTTGCCACATCCAGCTGTAACTCCTGCCTTTTTGTTAATGCCATTGTCTCCAACCCATATAACATAGCTGGTCTCACTACCCTTTTGTAGACCTTCCCTTTCACTCTTACTGGTACTCGTCTGTCACAAATCATTCCTAACACTCTTCTCCACCCACTCCATCCTGCCTGTACTCTCTTCTTCACCTCTCTTCCACACTCACCATTACTCTGAACTACTGATCCCAAGTATTTAAACTCATCCACCTTCGCCACCTCAACTCCTTGCATCCTCACCATTCCTCTATCCTCCCTCTCATTCACACACATATATTCTGTCTTATTCCTGCTGACCTTCATCCCTCTTCTCTCTAGAGCATATCTCCATCTCTCCAGGGTCTCCTCCACCTGTTCCCTACTCTCACTACAGATAATGTCATCTGCAAATATCATAGTCCATAGGGACTCCTGTCTTATCTCGTCTGTCAACCTGTCCATCACCATTGCAAATAAGAAAGGGCTCAGAGCTGATCCTTGATGTAATCCCATCTCCACCGTAAACGCATCCGTCACTCACACCGCAGACCTCACCGCTGTCACACTACCCTCGTACATATCCAGTACCACTCTTACATACTTCTCTGACACTCCAGACTTCCTAATACAATAGCACAACTCCTCTCTAGGCACCCTGTCATATGCTTTCTCTAGGTCTACAAAAACACAATGCAACTCCTTCTGACCTTCTCTGTACTTCTCCATCAACACTCTCATAGCAAGCATCGCATCTGCAGTGCTCTTTCCCGGCATGAAACCATACTGCTGATCACTAATCATCACGTCCCTTCTTAACCTAGCTTCCACTACTCTTTCCCATAACTTCATGCTGTGACTAATCAATTTAATCCCTCTGTAGTTACTACAGCTCTGCACGTCACCCTTATTCTTAAAAATCGGTACCAAAACACTTTTTCGCTATTCCTCAGGCATCCTCTCACTTTCCAGAATTTCATTAAACAACTTAAAATTAAACAACAATTCAAATAGTTACATATTACTAATTAAAATCAAAGCTGAAAGAAGAAAAAGGTGCTGAAACTGGAAAGTGTCAAAGCAAACAACATATAAATTAAAAATGTTAAGCATGGAAGAAATGTAAAGAAACAAATTAATAAATATAACAAATTACTTAACCTTATATAAACCATTATGCTATGAAAAGAAAATGTTTGCCTACATACTTCTCAAGAAGTCAGAATAAGCATGCATATGTAATTGCAAAGGAGGGGGGAAGCCCACTCCTGCAACACCACTAGTGAATTCTAAGAGACTATAGCATCTTACAGAAAGAGGCAAATCAACATTTTACTTATTGCATATATTACCTCACTCCAAGGTGACGTGGTCAAAGAGTTAAAAGGCAAGCTCAGGGGAGTAAATCTCCTCACGACTGGTAAACAGAGGTTAGCCACCCTACATTACAATACATAAACTGTGAATTAGTTGAACAGGTCCTCTTCAGCTCCCCATATCAGCGATGGAAGGAAGATGTCCAACCTGCATTACAATGTATGAGCTCTAAGGTAATTGAGTATCCCATGTTTTCATTCAATAACACCTCATTACCATCAGAAATGAGTATGCTGACTGGACAGCCCAACCAGCATGCCTGTTGTAAATTGAGCATATTTCAACAGGAGAAAGTCCAGACGGTGAAGTACCACTGAACAGCTAGACTTGTACTGTTAGCCAACAGGATGTTGGTAGAAATTGGGCTACTGCTGGTCGAAGGAAAAGAAGAATGGGGAAGGCATGCCTGAAGGCAGGAAGAAAGGAGGAAAGCTAGGAGTTTGGTAGTGAGGAACTTTGAATGCTGGTAGTATGACTGGTATAGGGAGAGAGCTAGCTGATATGATGGAGGAAGGTTGATATATTGCACGTGCAAGAGACCAGATGGAAGGGGAGTAAGGCCAGGTGTACTGGAGGCAGGTTCAAATTGTTATGTCATGGTGTGGATGGGAGAAGAAAGGGGGGTAGGGTTTATCCTGAAGGAACAGGATGCCAAGAGTGTTTTGGAGGTGAAAAAAGTGTCGGACAGAGTGACTTTTATGAAGCTGGAAATTGATGGAGTGATGATGAATGTTAATGCATATGCTCCAAAAGTTGGGTGTACAATGGATGAGAAAGAAAGATTTTGGAGTGAGTTGGGTGAAGTGGTGGAAAGTGTACCTAAGGGTGAGGGAGAGGTGATTGGAGTGGATTTCAATGGGTATGTTGGTGAAGGGAACAGAGGGGATGAGAAAATGATGGTTAGGTATGGTGTTAAGAGAGGAATGCAGAAGTTCAGATGGTAGTGGATTTTGCGAAAAGGATGGACATGGCTGTGGTGAATATATATTTTAAGAAGAGGAAGGAGCATAGGGTGATGTACAAAAGTGGAGAAAGATGCACACAGGTGGATTATATCCTATGCAGAAGGGCCAGTCTGAAAGAGATTGGAGACTGGAAAGTGGTGACAGGGGAAAGCATAGTTAGGCAGCACAGAATGGTGGTCTGTAGGATGACATTGGTGATCAAGAAGAGGAGGAGGAGAGTGAGGGCAGCACCAAGGATCAAATAGTGGAAGTTGAATAAGGATGATCGTGAGGTGGAGCTCGTGGAAACCTTAAGACAGGCACTGGGTGGCAGTGAAGAGTTACCGAATAGCTGGGTAACTACAACAGAGCTGGTAAGGGAGACAGTAGAAAGGTGCTTGGTGTGACATCTGAAAAGAGGAAGGAGGACAAGGAGACCTGGGGGAGGAATGAGGAAGTACAAAAGAGTATACAGAGAAAGAGGTTGGTGAAGAAGAAGTGGGATTGTCAGCGAAATGAAGAAAGTAGACAGGAGTATAAGGAGATGATGTGTATGGCAAAGAGAGAGGTGGCAAAGGCTAAGGTGTATGGAGAGTTGTGTGAAAGGATGGACACTAATGAGGGAGAAAAAGGCCCTGTACTGATTGGCTAGACAGAAGGACCAAGCTGGCAAAGATGTGCAGCAGGTAAGGGTGATAAAGGATAACAAGGGAAACTTACTCACTAGCGAGCAGAGTGTGCGGAGCAGATGGAAAAAAGTACTTTGAGCGACTGATGAATGAAAAGAATGAGAGAAAGAGAAGGTTGGATGATGTGGGAATAGTGAACCAGGAAGTGCAACAGATTAACAAGGAGGAAGTAAGGACAGCTATGAAGAGGCTGAAGAATGGAAAGGCTGTTGGCCCAGATGTGGAAGCGTGGAGGTGTTTAGGAAAGATGGCAGTGGAGTTTTTAACCAGATTGTTTAATGAAATCTTGGAAAGTGAGAGGATGGGGTTCAGGCGCCTTGGCAGAGAGACATTTCCCTGTGGTTCATTTGGTTGGGAACACATGACTGAAGTCACATTCAGCTGCAGAGAAATATTCCTGTTGCATATTCCCTGTGGGCAAAGAGAAGCACACACTGCCATGTCCGTAGTTTTAATAACCAAGTGGATGGGGGCAGAAGAGTAATGAGTGTTGTGCTCAGTGTACAATGCATACTTGTGTAACTACAACATACAGAACTGTCCTACAGCATTGGCTTAATACTGCATGCTACTGTAGTCACATTTATGCTCCAGTATGCTTTTTAGGTAATGTACCCTAGACACTGTAAAGGGGTAGTGATCCACACACACCAGTTATAAAGGTACTGCACATTGTGCGCTACATTTTCACTGCCACTGACATGCCCATTAGCCACCCTGCTGCAGATGCCTGCCATACTGCCTGGTATCTCATGATGTCTTGGGGACCATGGACATTATTTTCCCCATGTGCATTTGGTTATTGAAGTTGTGGGCATGGCACTGCAGTCTTCTCTTTGCCCAGAGGGAATTAGCCACAGGCACATTTCTTTGCTGAATGTCACTTCAGTCATGTGTCCCCAGCCAAATATACCACAGGGAAATGCCTTACTGCCTAGGTGCCTGAACAAAAGAGGATGCCTGAGGAGTGGAGAAGAAATGTTTCAGTATCGATTTTTAAGAATAAGGGTGATGTGCACAGGTATAGTGGCTACAAAGGGAGAAAACTGATCAGTCACAGCAGGAAGTTATGGGAAAGAGTAGTGGAAGCTAGGTTAAGAAGGGAAGTGAAGATTAGTGAGCAGCAGTATGGTTTTCATGCTGGGAAAGAGCACTACAGATACAATGTTTGCTCTGAGGGTGTTGATGGAGAAATATAGAGAAGATCAGAAGGAAATGCATTGTGTCTTTGTGGACTTAGAGAAAGCATATGATAGGGTGCCTAGAGAGGAGTTGTGGCACTGTATTAGGAAGTTGGGAGTGGCAGAGAACTACGTAAGAGTGGTACAGGATATGTACGAGGATAGTGTGACAGTGGTGAGGTCTGTGGGTAGGAGTGACGGATACATTCAAGGTGGAGGTGGGATTACATTAAGGATCAGTTTTGAGATCTTTCTTATTTGTAATGGTGATAGTTTAACAGACGAGATTCAGACAGGAGTCCCCGTGGACTATGATGTTTGCAGATGACATTGTGATCTGTAGTGAGAGTAGGGAACAAGTTGAGGAGATCCAAGAGAGGTGGAGATATCACAATCAAAAAAAGTTAACCCCCTCCACCAAATAAAGCAACCAACGTAGAAAATGTACAAATCAAAGGAGAAAAAAACGCTGGTTCCACACAACAACACTGTTTTAATATATATAAACCAAACAATTCAATTTATATATATTAAAACAGTGTTGCCATGTGGAACCAGTGTTTTTTCTCCTTTGAAGTGGAGATATCCTCTAGAGAGGAGAGGAATGAAGGTCACTGGACTAAGAATATATGCATGTGAATGAGAGGGAGGACAGAGGAATGGTAAGGATACAGGGAGTAGAGATGGTGAAGGTGGATGACTTTAAATACTAGGGATCAACAGTTCATAGTGGAAGAGAGTACAGACAGGGTGAAGTGGGTAAGGAGTGATATGTGACAGATGGGTACCAGTAAGAGTGAAGACTGAAAGGAAAGGTCTACAAGAGGGTAGTGAGACCAGCTATGTTATATGGGTTGGACACGGTGGCACTGACGAAAAGACAGGAGTCAGAGCTGGAGGTGGCAGAGGCAAAGATGTTAAGATTTGCACTGGGTATGACAAGGATGGACAGGATTAGGAATCAGTATATTACACGGTCAGCTCAGGTTGGACAGCTTGGAGACAAACCCAGAGATGTGCGATTGCATTGGTTTGGACATATGATGAGAGATGTTGGTTATACTGGGTAAAGGATGTTAAGGATGAAGCTGCCATGTAACAGGAAAAGAGGAAGGCCTAAGATAATGTTTATGGATGTACTGAGAGAACACATGCAGGTTGGTTGATGTGACAGAGCAAGATGCAGAGGACAGGAAGAAATGGAAACCAATAATCCGCTGTAGTGACTCCTAATGGGAACAGCTGAAAGAAGATATAGCAGAGGGCACACCAAAATATGACAAAAATCTGGTTGGTTCTGCAAAACTAAAACAGAAACATAACACCAACAGAAACAAACCAGATTTTCCTCAGATTTGTTTTTTTGCTGTCACTGTAAACATCTGTTTTTCAATGGTTTAAAAAAAAAAAAAAAAAAAAAAAAACTAAAAACAACAGAGATTCTTTCTTTTGCACTGTGCAAGAATGGGAATGCAAGTTCCCACGCATGGGCAGTACATCAGTATAATGAAGACAAGGCAGAAGACTGAAGTGAACTTATACAATCACATTAAAAAAGGTAAGTAATTTCTTTCCTAAATCACGATATTGTATAAAAGCAATAATTCCACTATTTGTGGGTATTGTTTGTCTTTTCGGCTTTTCCCAGTTAGGGATCGCCACAGTGGAACTCCGGTCCGCTAATGATTGGCAGTAGATTTTTATGTTGCCGAGTTGCAAGCCCGACGCCCAACCTTCAGCGAAGGCACGCCCATTCATGCATATCATTCGGAGGCCACTCGATTGCGGGGAGGACATGCAGACTCCACAAAGAAGGCACTCCAGCCGAGAATCGAACGGGAGTACCTCTTGCTGTGAGGCAACAACGCCACCGCTGTACCACCGCAGCTTCACTGCTGTTTGTGGGTATATCAGGATTTAAACATGGCTGAGTTTGCTTAATCACTCAGGCTTCCCTCTTGGGATCATGCCACACTGTTTTGTTTTGAACTTCTGAGAATTATATTCCAAATAATAGGAGGTGACACTGTATAAAAAACAAATAATGTGGGTTTTTTTCCGATGTTCATTTTCCACTTTCCATAGGCATAGCTCTCAACCTTCCATCTGCAAAATGAGGAACACTAGCCCACATAATGTGGAACAAATAGGCAAAATGTGGAACACATACTAACAGCTCACTAACAACTTTAAGTAGGAAGGTCATTGAATGGCTAAAATATGCTGGTTTTACTTATAAAAAAGATCTTTTAATGAATTAAAAAAATATTTTCCAGCTCACTAACAACTTTAAAGTAGGAAGGTCATTGAATGGCTAAAATATGCTGGTTTTACTTATAAAAAAGATCTTTTAATGAATTAAAAAAATATTTTCTATGTACCACAAATATCAGTTAAAAAATGATGGTACTTTTCCGTTAATGGGGCAGTAGGCAAAATGTGCAATTCAAGTTAACTCCCTACAGTCGTTTGTTACATCTCTCCAGTTATTGTTATTTATTCGTTACTAACTATTTTGACCACATACCTGTTGCTCTCTCTCTTTTTTAGGAAATAAACAGCCTGCCTACTGCGCTCAACTGCTCATCCACAGTGAAGTTAGCAACTAGTTATCTGAACGTTTACAAGATCTACTGCATATACTGAAATGCAGGCATCAGGATCAAGAAACTTGAGTGTATGCTCCGCATTTGAGTCGTACGCATGTCTTTTCTTTGTAACAAAATACCTTACCTCCTTGCCTACTTTGAAGCAGAAAGGAAACTAAAGAAACATTACCAGAGCTTCTCATCTGTACAGGATGGCATAGCGTGCTTCCGGTGACGAGTGGCTCACTCTTAATTTCCTCTCCTTCACTAGCAACCCTCTTTTGCCTGTCAGAAAACCTAGCAGTAGTGGAAGAATAAGAACTGATCTGCCTGCTGCCCCGTTAACGTCCAAGGCCAAGGTTTAATTTACTTGAAGTCGCCGCTGTAGGAGTCCTTAGCTGCTGGACTTCTTATTTAGGTTACTTTGGATTTACAATTTGCACACTGGTTGTACTGGTTAATCAGCGTGCATGTTTCTCATCTTTGCGGAGATGCCATTGTATAATATGCAATACCCACTTTCTACTCTACTTATTTCTTGCTGTCCTGGAACACTGAGGAACGGGCTGCCTACCTCACAGAACACTTCTGGTTATTAAAAAAAAATGAATTCAATCAAGTCTGAAACTGAAAGACATAAATGTGACCAAGAGAAACAAAAATAACGAAAATCCTTTAACCATTAAAATGTTTTTAGCATATTCAAATGTTTTCTTAACTCTATAAAATGGAAACTTTGGTGGTTAATAAAGTGAAAAATGCAACTTACTCTCTGTTGTGAGTCCCACAGCAAATCAGGCCATGCAATAAAACAAACCATTAGTTAGAAATTGGATTAAAACAACAAAGTTCAACAAAACAATTCAAAAACACTGCTTTACAGTTTAAACCAGTTTGTTTTACATGTATAATGAAGACGAACCAAAGATAAAATCAATAGCAACTTTTCTATCAACTTTGAGCTTGCTGCTCTTCTAGTCTTGGCAAGAGAAACTGACCACACACTCATATACTGTAATAACAAAACAAGTAACGTTAAAATATTAGTTACAAATCTAATTCCGCAGCAGACGTACAATGTTTTACATGTGTCTGCATAAATAAATCTTTTGATGACTACTACTTTGTGAATGGTAGACAAGTCAGACAACATGTAAAAATGGCAGATTAGATAAGAAATGATGAACCTTAGAGACAAATGCACAGGTAGAAAAAAAGTAGTAATGTGCACACCTGAGGGTTACACATCATCTACAACTGAACTGAATGCCAAACACAAACAGGGTACATTACAGATGAGGACTGTGCGAATTACACACTTTTAAGAAGGCGGAGGGAGGGGTACCAATCTGATTGCAATGGAACTTTCAATGACTACTGGGGAAAGGGGGTAGGAAAGTATAACAAGCAAGGACAGTCAGCTCAACCTTCCTACATGCCAGTTTGCCCCTTGCCTCCAGAAATCATACTCTTGCAAATTAAGGACAAAATGAAAACTACCCAACAGTCATATTTCTATCAAATGAAGTATACACACGTGCACACACATAGACCCAGCATACAGGGCTTCTGGTTAGTTGGTTAGTCTAGTTTGCAGGATGATAGAATATGGGTATTACTGACCATTCAAACAGATTCTTCCTTTATCAGTATCTATAGAGATGAATGTTAACTGCTAAAACAAACATGAAGGACTCTCCATGATGGGTGCTATGCCTGGGCTGCTTCACACACAGTAAAACCACCTAGACAGGAGAAGCCAGGGAACTATTACTGAAATGGTTACCAGGCTGAGCACTAAAGAACACAAAGTCAAAACAGTTCAAATGCAAAACCACTAAAGGGAAGGCTGCCTGCCAAAGCAGCACTGTGGAGCACTCAACTGTGGTAACAAGGCCAATAAGAAATGGGAAAAAAGCTACCATAAGAAAAAAAAATGGACATGACCGTCACCCCAGACCAGTGGACTAACAGCCAACAGGTATTAATGAGTCAATCCCTCTCTCGCTCAGGTGAAAGAGACAGAAAGCCCCCACTACACCAATACCTGGGGATTAGCTGCCAGATGACCTAAAAAAGAGAGTAATCTGTAACGCACTCTCATGAGTAAAGAACTCCTTTATTCCACCTTTCGTCCACTAGGAAAGGGGTCTATATTAGATAAGTGACCATTCCGATTAGATGAGTGACCATTCCGATGTTCGAATCATAGATGGTTGACATCATATGATCGAACGTTGGAATGGTCGAAGGTGAAAGTCAACGGCTTTTCATGGGCAGAATGGGAAATTTTCCCTTTCTGCACTGAAGTGCGTTCTCAGATATATTATGGGCTTAGAGGCTGATATATTTAAGTAAGGGTGTGTGGGGGGTTGCTCAAAGCAGTAAGGTAAGTTTTTTTTTTTTTTTTAATTATATAGTCGATGTTTGGAACTTCGCTCGTATGAGTTCGCGCATGTGAGGTTCGAAGTTTTGAAACTTCAACTATATAATACAGACTCTAGGAAAATGGGCAAAAATTAGCTGGACATCATTGAATCCACTTTCAATATAGCAGAAAGACAAGTGAAAAGGCATCATATTAGTTCTGCAGCATTAAAACATAGAGATCTAGAGCTGTTACAAACAGTCGACAAGCACACTTGTCAACCCTGATGAGAGAAATTCCAAACACTTGGTTTCCACACCTGACATTTCTGAGAGTTTTGCTGCAGTCACATACCAACCTGACTGCATGTAAGTACATTTATCAGCTTAACTGAACTTTTTGTCAATTTCTAACTGTGTTAAAATAATATTTTTCCATAATTTATGGTGTCCTTGCACTTTAAATACACCTGAAATGCCTTTGTAATAAGCAGGATCTGTTTTCAGGTTTCTATAGTTTGTGGGCGTTCCCTGTACTTAATTTAGTTGGCTAATGCAGTTTCTTTCTGCTTCTCCTGGTGTTTTTATAGAAAGAAGGGTTTGCACTGTGCACTGGTGGCAAAAGAGACTAGCCTGATCTCATTCCAAAGGAAACACTTCAGAGGGCCCCCAAGTGCAATTTCCTGATTATCCAGGGCCATTTTGTTTAGTCAGTTTCTCTGCATAAAGTCACTGCTGTGTTCATCTAAAAACTACTTCTCAAAATGTACTACGTCTTAGTTGTGCATACAGGACTACCACCCCACAAGTTTAGCTTACATAGTCATGACAGACGTCTATATTCCTACTGCACTCAACGTAGCCAAACTTAAGCTCTTTGTGTATAGTCCCTTGCTGATCACAAAATAATGATTTGGAGCTAAGGATCTGCACATCCTGCTATTTCTGCAGACACTTTTGGTGGATATTGCCATCCTGAAGCAATGTAGCAAATGGTTACTGGCAACCACCTAACTCTTAAACTGATACTCTATATGAGAAATGTAGTTACACAATATCAGTCAAGGCATGACTCACATACAAGCACTTCTAATACCAAGCAGGTTGTTAGAATCTCACACACACACTACACCCACCACACATTTTGTACTGGACACACAGACTCCTATATGCTGAGACTCTCATGTAATCTTCCTAAACCCCAAATGCCTCTCAGATGTTGCATCCACAATAAATATCCTCAGCAAACTCAAAGCCCATGGTATCTCAGCCTCTAAGCCCATAAGACAAACAACCACACAAACCAATATGAGTAAGGAGAGTCGTGGTGAGTTATTTACTTATTGACATTTGATTATCGGGAAAGTCCGACTGGGCAGAAGCCCATTTCCAGCAGAAGATCCTGGAGAAAAGCCCCAAACTATTACACACATTTTAAGAACAATAATTTTACAATCTTCAAAAATAATACAAAAAACATCTACAGTTTAAATAATTACACCAAATTAGACAACAGGAAAAAAAGTAGTTATGTTCTTACCATAACATTCCATCTGTGTTGTCACTGCAATTCTTCCTCAACCTATGGGTTTCAGACCTGACTCGGCCACTTTCCAAGCTGAGAAATCGGAACTCAAGCTCCTCCCATCCTATCCATAATGCCTCATTCCCACAACATACCTCAGATCAAGTTTGCAGCAATCCTGTAACTACACAAGCAATCTTATGGGAACAAAGATAAACTTTGTAAATACAAGATCAAGCATAAAGATCAGGAGCTGTGGTTCCCATGAGGTCAACCCACAGGTCCCTCATAGTGATAGAGAGGGAGGAGGAGGTAGGGAAGGTTGAAGAAGAATGCAGTGAAAACACTGCCAGTCTTTCTCAACCTGTGGGATAGAGTTGCCACCTACAACAACCATAGGGAAGCCCTCATAGAAGGATATTATGGAGCACTGCAGAGCCAAATGCAGTTCTATTCATGGAGGTGATGTCCAACTTGCAGTGTGTAACAAAGGTATGGGAATTTGATCAAGCTGCTGCGCACTAATGTCATCAATAGACCTTCTAGACCAAAAAGCCTGAGAAGCTGACATAGATCTTGGAGAATGAGCCTTGATTTTGCTTAGTAATCGCCTGTTTTTGGAAGAGCACACAAAGGAATTATAATCTGTCAACCATTTGACAAGGGTAGTCTTGGTGATGGCTCGCCTTTTCTTTACATCAGAAAAAGATACAGTTGTTCTGATTTTCTACAAGACTTAGTTCTGTCCAAGTAAAAACCTAATTGCCTATGAACATCCAAAAGGTGGAGTGTATACTCTCCTTTGTTTTGTAAGTTGGGAAAGAAAACAGGAAGGTTAATAGACTATTATTTTCTGTAGCCACTTTGGGTAAAAAGGATGGGTTGGTACATAGGGTAACTCTATCTTTATGAAATATTAAGATAAGGGGGTTTAGAGGAAAGGGCTTGTAGCTCTGAAACCCTTCTTACTGAGGTGATAGCCACCAGAAAAAATGGTCTTCCATAAGAGAAATTTCAAGTCTATCTTTGCCACAGGTTCAAAAGGAGGAAGGACTAAGGGTTGTAGAAGCATGGTCAGATCCCATGGAGGAGTAGGATCTTTGATCGGGGGGGGGAGTAAAAAGGTACCTCTCAGAAACATTTTGCAAATTTGGATGAAGCCAGAGATGATGAATTGTCCCCACTATGAAAACTGGATATAGCTGCAAGCTGGACTTTCACCATGGAGTAACTGGCTCCACTTTGGAAGACGGAAGCCAAAAAATCCACAGGAGCTGTAAAGGGATCTATCTGCTCGTTCTGGGCCCATAAGGAAAACCTCTTCCATTTACTTTTGTAGATTTTCCTAGAAGAGGATTAATGAGTGGAGCTCAAGATTTTTCAGACCAGGGATGAAAGCCTGGAATGTCTTGCCATCACTGGAACTGGAGAAACCATGCAGTTAATTTCAGTCCTTGAAGATCCGTCACTGTACGCCCAGATGGGTGAGAGAGTAGATCTGGAACTGGGTCCAGAGTCATCGGAGGGCAAATTAGATGAAAGAAAGATGAACCAGACTTGAGGCCAGAAGGGGGCAATTAGGATAACTTTGTTCTTCAACCTGTATGCTTTCTGCAGAAATGTGGGGATTAAAGGCACATGAGGAAAAGCATAAAGCAGACCGGAGGGCCAAGCACGAACTACAGCAACCCTTGGTGACTGAACCTGTGGAGGGATCACGGCAAAAAAGCTGCTGCATGTATTGTTGAAAGGGGGAGCAAATAGACTGCAGCTGTTTACCTTATTTGCGGAAAAATCATGCTCGCCACTGATCGAGTCAGGGACCACTCATGAGGCATCATAAAAACTCAGCTGAGCCTGTCCGTCAGGATGCTGGACTCCCTCAGAATGTGTGTTGGTGTAAGAAAACAGTTGGTAGCCCATTGCCACACCCTCATCGTTTCTCAATACAATGAGCAAGATCTGGTTGCCCCATGTTTGTTGATGTACCAGACCACTGATATATTGTCTGACTGTACTGCAATCTTTCCCAGAGGAAGAAAGCTGTGTAGGGCTTGTAACACTACAAGAACTGCTCTCTTCTCCAGGATGTTGATATGCAATTTGGTCTCTTGGGGAGTCTGCCTGCCTTGGACTGTCCGACACAGAAAATGGACCCCCCCACACACACTGTCTGGGAAGCGTCTGTAGTCAGCGTGGCTTCGGGAGGAGGAGGAACAAAGGGTCGTCCCTGCATGACCTCTGGGGAACCCACCAAAGAAGGGCGTGTCTGCATACTTGTGAAAGTTTGATTGGAAGATGTAAGGGGTGCCTGTGTAACAATCACTGGACTGCTAGAGTTCACTGCAAGACTCTCATTTGTAGACGTGCTGTGGGTAAGAGTTATTATGGCTGCCATGGACCCCAAGGCCCTGAGCACTAGATTCGCCATGGGAGCTGGGATATCTAGAATCTGTTTGCTATGAGACTGTAAACTTGTAATCCTGTCCTGTGTGAGGTAAGCCCGTATTGAAAATGTGTCGAAACGCTCACTGAAGTCTATGGTTTGTACTGGCTGCAACTGGGATTTCTGTGTATTAACTGCTATGCCTAGAGAGGGGGCTAGCTGTAACAAATAATCCTGGGCTTGAACAAGTAGATGCCTCGTTGGCTCCATGGGGGTGGGGAGTGGTGCAAAGAGAGAAAGAAGGCTGTCCTGGGTGAGAGAAGACCTTCTCCACCACTTGGAATGCAGAGGGACTCGGAGTACCCAAAAGTCGTCCTTCTGGAACTGAAGCCAAAGAAACAGATGCCTCCCAAGCACCTGGAGCCCTCATCTGCAAAGGGGGAGTCGGAGGCGAGCTGTTAAAAGCTAAGGCAATGAGGGGAGGAGACAGCTCTGAAAACATCGGAGTCAAGGGAAGCCCCTGGGACTCGAAGTTGAGGCTACGGCTCCAACTTGGTCAGAGCTGAATGCATCGGAGAGGCCGTCAGAGATGAAGTGATCACCACTATTGGATCCAACATCTCGGCTCTCGGAACCAAAGCACCATCAGACCCTGAAACCAAAGGTCAATCGGAGAAGAAGCAATAGGGCAGAACAGAGAAATTGCTCACAGATCTGGTGAGGGACAGGGATGGCAAACCCTCTATCTGGATCTATGCTTCAAGATACGGCACCATCAGTCTATCCATGTCATTCTCAGATAGACTGCGGGAAAACCTGGTGGAAGAAGTGGTATGTGGTTGTCTCGATAGCTTCTTAGGAGAGCTGTCCCGGCGGGCAGACCTCTGCGCCAATGTACTCACCTCCGAACTGGTGAGTGGAGCCCAAGGAGGAAGAGGACAAGGTGGAGATGACACAGTCGGCCCCAAGTAAGTGGAATTCAAGGATTTTGATGCCTTTTGAATCAGCTCCAACACAGAAGAAGAACTAACCGGGGAACGTCTCCTGGCTTCTCGGGTCTCCTTATGTTTCCTGGAAAGGGGGGGTTGAGCCCCTGATGTAGAAGGAACACTAAGAGAGGAGGTAGAAGGAAGCAAACCCTTAAGAATCAGTTTACTCCAGCAATCCTCCAGGGCAAGTGGGTGAAAGGCTGAAACGATAGGGCAGAGGCTATCCAATTGAGCAGGTCTCACACAGTAAACGCACTCCCTGTGGGCATTAGACAACAGAATCTTGTGCTT
Source organism: Protopterus annectens (assembly GCF_019279795.1). Taxonomy (NCBI): domain Eukaryota; kingdom Metazoa; phylum Chordata; order Ceratodontiformes; family Protopteridae; genus Protopterus; species Protopterus annectens. Next base: position 1,588,803,101 of record NC_056737.1, read on the forward strand.
ACAGGAAGTGTATTTCTTAAACCCTAATGGCTTGTCTGATTTAGGATCGGACTTGGACTCTGCCATCACTGCAAAGAAAAGAGAACATTTTTTTTTTAAGAATAAGTGAAGAGAGACAAGCGGTGAAGGCGGGAAGGTTAAGTCGGACAGAAACCTGATTAACAGACAGAAAGGAAGAAAAGGAAAACTACTAAGTAACCAACTGTGTAGGCAGGAAAGACAATAGAAAAACTAAAGATTAGCTAAAACTCACTTTCTGGCAGAAAAAAATCACTCAGAAACCTGGAGGAGCTCTGCAGCGACGAACCTTGAAGATTACTCTAAGAGCTGCAAACAAGATTTGAGGTATACTGAGGGAATGAGGCATTACGGGTAGGATGGGAGGAGCCTGAGCTTCGATTTCTCAGCTTGGAAAGTGGCGTGCTGGATTCAAGGGTCAGATTCGAAACCCACAGGCTTAAGAAGAATGACAGTGACAACATCAGATCAGAGCCAAGAAATGTATAGTTATCCCCTTTGGGGAAAAAACATGTACCCGTGAATTACCACATAGGTGGCAGTACACTAAACACCAAAAGTGTGATAAGAGACTTACGGACACAGGTGGACACTGGTCTCACCTTCGATAACCACATTGCCACAACAGTCAGGAAATCCTTCTATGTGACATAACTCACCACTAAGGGCTTTTCATCCAGAAAAAAGGAGGTCATTGTCCCAATGTACTCATCTCTCATTAGACCCATTATACAATACAATTCCCCGTTTGGTTTGTACTTCTCAAGTCATCTGCAACAACTGGAAAGGCCGCAAAAATGCCTCACTAAAAGAATCACAGGCTTAAAGCAGATGCCCTATGCTGACCATCTAAAAAAACTCCAGCTATACTCGGTCGCATATCGTCTACTCAGTGGCAATCTCTGCTTAACATACAAGGCCATGTCAAACCCAGAGCTGTTGGACATGCTACAGAGCCACACACTCCAGGGATCTAAACCTTGTCATCACAATGAACAAAACATGCTGGAGGGATAGGTTCCTGACCCAGAGACTCCCCAAACTCTGGAATAGACTGCTCATACATGTCAAGCAGAGCACCTCTTTGGCCCTCTTCAAAAGGAGCCTTGATGATTGGATGGGATATAGGAAATTCACCCTGGGGATCACGTCAGTTTCCCTGCTAGACAGAGGTCCAGGAAAGTACATATTGTGGGAAGAAATAGCCAGGGAATTGTTATGGCTAGGCTTGTATAGGTCCTAGGGCCGATAGCCTAGTACCAACCTATGAACCTATTGGTTAAGAACAGATACAAGTTACACAATGATTTAATATTTAGAGATACTTTAGTTAATTTACAGAGAAATTAAAGGTAATTTAGTATACTACAAACAGGAATTGCAATATGAAGTGAGAGAAAAGCAAAGAGAGAAAGCCAAGGGGGAGAAATTGACAGAAGAAAGGAAGTGAGTGAAGAAGGCAGAGTAAGGAGATGTGAGGCAATGAATAGGCATTTGCTCACATTGAGGGATATAGTTTAGCCTGGTGATATAAACAGGACTTGCTGGAAAGACAGACATGTATCCCACAGACTACCCTTTCAGCAGAACAGGCTCCCCATCCATGTGAAGCTGTGTTCCTCCCCAATCCAATTCAAGTTTAACTTGGATAACTGGATGATGAACAGGAAATTCACCCCTGGTTTTGCACCACGTCTCTAATGTAAATGGTACAACTCCCAGGTCCCTGCTTGAAAATGTTTAATCTCCCAAGCCTGTGCTTACACTTATAAAGGATGAGAACTTTTCAGAGATTTGGGATGCATGACTAGGCTTAAAAAGGCCCTTGTGGCCATTAGTCTAGTAAACACGTATGCATCTATGAATGTTATTTGAAAGATGGAAGGGATGGAGGGTACTGACCTGGTGGCTACAGGCAAGGAGTTCCAGGCCTTAGCAACATGGTACAAGTAGAGACAATGCTCACCAGATTTGACAGGTTTGTGGACAAACAGGAGGTTTTAGTAACTGGATCGCAATGACTGACTGGGAACATAGTTGTGCAGAATGTTTAGTGCTGGATAATTTTACAGGTTGTAAGAAGCTCTGTATATGTTAATTGATGGGGTTGTTCTATCCTATTTAGGCTTTTTACTGTATACAATGGTAGGTTTTGAAAGGGGTATTTTGCTGCAAATTTAGCAACTTTGTTATAGCATTGTTCAAGCCACTATGGATGACATTATAGCTGGGAGGTGTAAATTCAGAGTCGTTTACAATGGGTTTAAGCCAGGTTTCAGTTACAGCAAGAATATCAGTCTTATGTTGTGTAATCCAGACATGTAATTCAACAATTTTATTGCTTATGCTTATAATACTTACAGCAGCAAACATTAAGATTACCAGGGTTGGGGGGGTGACCATTGTAGGGTTACAGCAGTGTGCAGATGAGAACGGTCTTGACTTTCATTGTGCTGGGTGGACCAGAATTAGGGTGAATGTCTCCTCCTTGAAGGATTTTAGTAATGGGAGGTTATTGATAGTTGTTTGTGGTTAGTATTTTTCCATTTAATTTTGTTTTGGTTTGAGCTAAAATGGAGTTAATCTACATTTGGACCAAAAGTGAGTTGTGCCAATAAACAGGTTTGGTATAATGTGTGGAGAGTGTATGGAGGAAGTATGAATAAGTGGTGGGAGAGAGTTGGAGAGATGCTGAGAACTACTATAAAATCATGGTAGCATGAGACAGGTCTATATTATGTTATCGAAGAATCTCTTCTTCGAACACATAATAATTGATACGTATACAGCGAACACTGTAAACCACGAATGGCCAGATCATCAAATTTTTTCCTAGGGGAAAAATTTCACATGGCCATAAAATAAAAATTAAACTTTAAAACACTAATTAAGTGGGGGGGGGGGGCGCTTTGCCCTCACCCCCCCCCAATGTGGTAGGCTGTGCCCCCCCCACCCCCTAACTAAATATACCAATTCCAAGATTGCACTACATTGAAGAAAAGGGCAATTCCTAATAATGGCCAACTGAATTTTTTCCCCCGAGAAAAAAATTCGAGGACCTGGCCATTCGTGGTTTATAGCGTTCGCCATATATGTGTTGATTATTATGTGTTCGAAAGAGATTCTTCAATCACATAATATAGACCCGGATGAGACATGGGCCAGTAGGAGGAAAATAAAAGGATAATAAGTAAAGAGATATATATGTTATTGTTGGCAAGTAATGGGGAAGTAGGGATCAAGAAGGAAAAAAGTTGTAGGGCAGTCGATTATTTAGTGGTGGGTACAGTCTGAAGGCTGACAAAGGGTAGGTAGGAAAGAAGTATTACTTATGAAAGAAGAATTACCAAATAAAAGAAACAAAGCACCTAAAGAATGCCACAAACAGTTTATTGATTTGTGATTTCTTTCAAAACAGTATGATGAACTTCATCAGATAAAAACCCCTTCCAAACAGCAGTTTTAAATAGAACATATAATAGCACCATCTAGTGAGACAATGCATCTAGTGAAACAATTTATTAATTTGTTTTATGAAGCTGGGAGTTTTGTTTTTGGTTATTTTATGAAGGAAGAGAGCTGGCAGATCTGACAGATCACTCAGATTAACACTTTGACACTTTGGTTGTTTAACCATAAGTACCTAGTGTCTGTGTGGGTGTAAATAACCTGAAACATACCTCCCTGGACTACATAAAGACAGAAATGATGGAGCTCTTGGACTGTGTGTCCCAGGCTTGTATGAGCCTCGCACTGAGCAGCATTTTACCATCTTGAATGATGATGCCAAAATATAAACACAAGATAACTGGCTTTAACAATTTGCTTAGTTTTTGGTGCTATTCTAAGTGAGGTACAACAGTTGTCAGACTGGGAGGATATGGTAGACAGACAGCTCTGCTTCACCTGGGATGGTTTGCACCTGTCCCTGTTAAGCTTTTGTAAAAAGGCTAAAACTTTGTCCTCCCCATAGTGCTTTTTTTAGGCATTGCCAAACTGCTAAACCTTCTGACATAGTAAAGCCAACACAAGAACATCTTACCACTCACTGTCAGGTGCCTAAACAAGAAACTCTACCATCTGCTGGCTTTCCTCACACTGGAGGATGTTGACATTTGCAAAGTTACTCAAACTTAGTTTAAAGCTGTGTAGAGCACCCCGTAGGTGCAGGTCTGCAACACCTTCCTCACATTTACACCAACTACTGCACAGGAAGGGATGAAAAGGTGGAGGTGTCTCAATTTACTTCAAAAATATACACACTTTGGGAGTTCCAAGATGGCTGCACACTGAGTAACAGCTTGTTTTTAGCTCTCCCAGTGTGAAAACAGAAACTCAGCAGAGAAGGCCAGTAGACTTGTGTTTATGGGTGAATTTCAGTAATTGGCTAGTAAGTACACTGCCTTGATGCCAGGAATAAAGAAATACAAAAGACCTGGAAAAAAATCAGCTACAAAAACTGCGGAAGATACACTAACTAGGGAGAGTGCTGCAGCTGCTCATCAAAAAGTAATGCAACCTTCAGACATGACTTCCAATAACCTACAGGATGATACAAAACAACTGCATACAGACCTGTTTACAATAAAACACCAAGAGAATATATTAACCCAAACAACAAAAGGCTGGAAGAAGGTTTAAACAGATATTCAGATGAGATGATAAAGCTGCAAAAGTCAGAGGTCGAAATGAAGAAAAGGCTGGCTGAATAGGAGACTGCTCTGGAAGAGATGTTTAAAAGAATAATAGAATTAGAGGACAGAGCACGTAGGAAAAACTTGAACTTTTCACTATACCAGAGAAGCTGGAAGGAAAAGACTGCATTAAATTTATGGAAGCTCACTGGACTGGTATTCCAGAGCAGGACTTATTAGTTGAACAGGCACATCATGTATATGCTCCAAATCTAGCTATAAAGAAGCAATAGACCTTTAATAGTAAGAATGCAATCCTACCAGCAGAAAGAATGGATTTGGTCAAAACTGTGGCAGAATGATAAAATATTAAAAGTTGGTGACAGGCAAAAGAGAAGTAAATTCATCCCTCTATTCAGAGAATGCAGAGATGCAAGTGTGAGATTCAAACTGCTATATCCAGCTGTCTTCAAGGTATTGTTCCCTTGGAGGACAAAATCATTTTTTGATTAAGTGTATGCTAAGGAGGAAATATAGAAGTTTGTCCAACAAAAACTGAGCTGTGAAACAGAAGAAGATTCGGCTTTGCGCTCCTCTGGTAATAAAGACCACAGAGAGACTGCATCTGTGAAACCTTTTCCAGTACTTCAACAGAAAATGTTGGAGAGAAGGAAGGGACCCACAAGAGTTGACCAGAAGAACTGAGAGTACACTGGCAATAAAACGGAGACAGGATCTGGGTGAAGGAGAATAACAGTAATACAATCAGTAACAATGTGGGATTACAAAGCATTAATTACATTTGTGAAATATGATAGCACAAGAAAATATGGAAACATTGGACTTCTTCAAATTTGTTTGCTGAGTGGGGGACTCAGGTATATGCCCTACTTCATGTCATTAATGTTCGAAAAAATGCTTTGGGGAGGGGAAGACAGAGGAGAACGCTAACTGTAAGTAAAGAAAACACCTTCTTTTCTTAATAGTATTATACCTGTACTGCATGGTTTTCTCTGCTTTGGGTGTAATGGGGATTGTAAACAGGTGTTTTTATTCCTCCCTTCTTTTCTTTTTCTTCCTGTGCAGTTATGATTAATAAAAAAGGAAAAGGGAGCTTTTTTCATTCTTGCATGGAAAAATGACTGATTAAGGACATTAGTTTTAAAACAGAGACCAAGTACATGAAAAAAAAAGAATACTGATTATTATAGGGTTGTTTTCCTAACCCACGGTGGTGGTGCGGTAGAGTTGTCGCCTCACAGTAAGACGCTGTCCGGTTCGATTCTCATCTGGAGCGTCTTCTGTGTGGAGACATGCGTGAATGGGTGTACCTTCGTTGAAGGTTGTGCATCAGGGCTGGTAAGTCGGCACGTAAAAATCAACTACCAATCATTAGTGGACCGGAGTTCCACTGTGACGACCCCTAACCAGGAAAAGCCGAAAGACACAACATAGGGTTGTTTTCCTAGCACTTGCAAATATGTATACTAACTAGCTCTTCAGCAGCATGTCTCCATGGAGACAATCTGGTAAAGAGAAAATGGAGACAGTCTGGTGGAAGGGGATTGGTTGAGGAGGAAAAACAGAGAAACTGGCTAGGACATAATGTTCCCTGAAAACAGTCAGGGATTTTCCCCAGGTGTGACAGCTTCAAAGATAATACAAAATCAGTTAGACCTACAGTAACGTTCTCTCAGTTTTTTTGAATGCAATGGGGGTACTAATATAAACAGGTGCTTTTGTTTTTTTTTCTTGTTCACCCTTCTTCTCTCTTTTTCTTTGTCCAGTTTTGAAAAATATAGGCACTGCAATGGAAAAACAATGAGGAGGGGAGGACATGGGGGAGAGCACAAGGGTCTGGTTAAGAGAGCATGACAAAATAAAACTCAGTGTGCTTTTTCCCATGCTTGCAAAGGGAAATGACTGGGTAAAAACCACTGGCGTTATGCAGTAACAAATTTATTACAAAGCATGTAAATGAAAAAGAATATTGAATACTGTAAGTCTTTCTTTCTGAAAAACAAGGTATCCTTAGCAGTTTTGTGTCTGGTTTACATGTCACTAGAAGACAATCTGATAAAGAAAAATGGCTTGTAGAAAGTGTTTACTGAAAGCATTCAAGCATTTTCTCAACTGGGAGAGTTATATGGATATAAAAAAATTAAATAGCATGTACTAATACCACAGGCTGTACCATGCATCTTAGCATGACTAACCTTTCTTTTTGGTTAACTTTAGCCTGTCTGTGTAGGTATCAAGTTAGAAAGTACAGTTGTGTACACTTACGATAAATGTAGATGTTCGAGTGTATTCACTGTTGCAGTCATTACATTTGGTTAATCTGCTGGCAGGTTGCCCTCAGTTGGCCTGAATATCAAAGTCTTGGGTCCTGCATCAGTTGCTGTCTCCTCTTCCTTGATGTCAGGTCGTCAGGGGTATAAAACATGCAGCCGACGCCATTCTATTCAGTTTTTCTTGCCCCAGATGTCAGGTGCCCCCCAAATGAGGAGCAAATGTATACATATATATATATATATATATATATATATATATATATATATATATATATATATATATATATATATATATATAAATAAACAGCAACATATATGTAAATGCAATTGTAGCAACATAAACTTTACCTTCATCTAAAAGCAAATACACCACAAAGGCTTTACAATATAGTGAAGGAAAAAGAAGGGGGATGGCGGGTGGGTAACCCGGACTGCAACGGTGAATACACTTAAACATCTACATTTATGGTAAGTGTACAAAACTGTACTATGTTCTTCGTGTTTCACTGTTGCAGTCATTACATTTGGGTAGAACCCCAAAGCTATGGATGGGAGGTTGGAACTAAATAGCATTAGGAGCGGCTATAAGGCCCTGCAGAACTGCAGTGGCAAAGCCTGCCCTGGACTTAGAGAAGAGAGGCAAATGATAATGCTTTGTAAAGGTATGAACAGAGCTCCAAGTAGCAACTTCTAAAATGTCTTTGGTTGGAACTCCTCTGAGAAAAGCTGCTGAGGTAGATGCAGCCCTGGTGGAATGTGACCTGATTCCCTTGGGCACCAGTTTACCATGATGCAAGTAGCAGAAACGAATGCAGTGGCTTATCCACTTTGAAATAGTCTGCTTTGATATAGCCTTCCCCTCTGATCCTGCAGCAAATGCAACCAGTAGTTGCTCAGACTTTCTTAGAGATTTGGTCCTCTAAGTAAAATCTGAGTTGTCTGTGTACATCCAAGGAATGCAGAATCCGCTCCCCCTTGTAATGCGGATTTGGGTAAAATGTTGGCAGGTGAATAGTTTGGTTAAGAGCCACACTGGATACCACCTTAGGCATAAAGGAAGGATTGGCCCCGAGGGACACCCTGTCCGGGTAAAATGTATTAAAAGGCTCCACAGCCATGAGGGCCTGTAGTTCTGAAACCTATCTTGCTGAAGTGACTGCCAGAAGGAAAGCTGTTTTCCAAGATAAAAACTATATATCCTCTGTAGCTGCTGGTTCAAAAGGAGGCAGGGTGAGCTTTTCCAGCACAAAATTGAGGTCCCATGCAGGAGTTGGTGATCTTCTGGGAGGCCTTAAATTTTTGGCCCCTCAAAGATACTGTTTTAGCACAGGATGAGAAAAGATGGGAGGCTCTGTGTTGTAATGAGCCGAGATGGCAGAGGCATGAATTTTTATTGAAGAAAAAGATAGGCCCTTGTCAAGCATCTCAGTCAAGTATTGTAAAATCTGAGGAATATTTGTCTTTGCTGTGTCCGTTCCTTGTGCTTGTTTCCAAGCACAGAATCTCTTCCATTTATCAGCATAAGATTTTCTAGTACTAGGCCTTCTGGCTTCCAAAATGACATCCATCACAGATTTACTGAGAGGTGGTGTTTGAATAATTACATGATCAGCTATGCTGCCAGGTTCAGAGTTTGGAGCTGAGTGTACAGAATTTGATTGCTCTGCTAAGACAGTAGATGAGGTATTTTGAGGCAAGTAACAAGGAGGGAGTTGAGACATATTCCTTAGAATTGGGTACCAGTGCTGGCGAGGCCAATCCGGGGCAATTAGTATCACTTTTGGTTTTTCCTGTCTGTCCTTTGGTAAGACCTTGGGAAGAAGAGGCAGAGGAGGAAAGGCGTAGACTGAAAGTTTTTTCCAACTGAAGGATAGGGCATCCACTTTCCATGCTTGTCTGTGATAAGTCCTTGTGCAGAATGTGTCCAGTTGATAATTTTGGGGAGAGGCAAATAGATCTATGTCTGGGCTCCCCCATTTCTTTGTTATCATGCTGAAGACTTGTGGATCCAGTTTCCACTCATGAGGGTCCATAAGATTTCTGCTTAGGTCGTCTGCCAGAGTATTTTGTTTTCCTGACAGGAATTGAGCTTGAAGATGTACTTCGTAAGTCGAGGCTGTGTCCCACAATGCCATGGCTAGTCTGCAAAGGGGGTAGGAATGTGTACCCCCCCTGCTTGTTTATGTACCACATAACCGTGGTGTTGTCCGTCTTTATCAGTAGTTGTCTTGGATGAAGTAAATCCTTGAAGGCTGTCAGGGCATTCTGAACAGCTAACATCTCTTTTTGGTTGATATGCAGATGCATTTGTTTTGGGCTCCATATGCCCTGAATGCATCTCCCCGCCAGGTGGGCCCCCCAAGCATAGTCTGAGCATCTGTAGTTAGGGTTTGGGTGGCAGGGGGTAGAGTGAAAGACTGTCCCTTGTTCTGGTGACATGTCTCTGCCCACCAAAGAAACTCCTGTTGTAGGCAGGGAATGAGAAGAATCATTCTTTCCAGACTGACAATGTTGACTCCATAAACTTTTTAGATACCACTGTAGTTTCCTCATATGCAGTCTTGCATATGGAATTAGTAGAATGCAGGATGCCATGAACCCCAAAGCCTGCAGAATTTGTCTTGCAGATAACTGGGTTTTTGTTGCCATCTGTTTGAATTAAACAGTCAGTTGCCTTTGTTTGTCTGGTGTAAGGTAAGCCATCTGGGCAGTTGTATTCAAGCTTGCACCCAGGAATGTACTTTTTTGAGAGGGTACCAGTTATGATTTCTTTTCGTTTATTGTGTACCGTAGGCATGTTAGAAGCCTTTTTACAAACGCCAGATGTTGAAGAAGAATGTCTTTGTTTTCTGCTTGAATGAGACAGTCGTCCAAGTAAGGATAGATTTGTATGCTTCTTTGTCTGCAAAATGCAATTACTGGTGCCAGGCACTTTGTAAAGACCCTGGGCCCAGTAGATAAGCCAGAGGGCAGAGCAGAGAATTGGTAATGCATAAAACCTGTCTTGAAGCGGAGGTATCTTCTGCACAATTCCCTTATTGGGATATGCAGGTATGCCTCTTTTAAGTCTAGAGTCACTAACCAAGCGTTCTTGCCCAGCATGGGCAGTAGCTGTTGTACAGTCAGCATTTTGAATTTTGGGATGTCTAAGAATGTGTTCAAAATCAGTCCAGTATTGGACGCCAGGCATTGTCTTTTCTGGATACCAGGAACAGTCTTGAATAAAACCTTGTCCTTTTTCCTGTTCTGGTACTGGTTGAATAGCCCCCATATCCATGAGGGACGTAACTTGTTTCTGAGCCTCTGCCCATTGATTTTGTGGCAGATATGGCCAACCGTCTGGAATTGGTAAAGTATGAAAATGAAATCTGTATCCCTGGGATACTATGTTTAATACCCACCTGTCCTGGGTTATTAACTGCCAATTTTGAGCATGAAGTGCTAATTTTCCCCCCAAAGGGGCTGCCAAAAGATAAGTGCTTGGTGATGGTAGAGGGAAGTCATTGGACTGCTTACTGTAGGGTAGTGCTTTGTTTCCTCCAGATTTGGAGGTAGAGGCCCCCCATTGCTTTGACCTGTAAGAACTCTGTGATTGGTATCTAGAGCCTTTTGAGCACCTGGATTTGCCTTGTGAGGCTCTGTTGGACACAGGAAAGGACCAATTTTTAGTAGGCCAATGTCTACTGAATCTGGGTGGCTGCACTTCTAAGAAATCTTTTACAGTTTGCATAGATTTAGCTTTGTCTTCCATTTTCTTTAAAACCTCTTCTGCCTTATTACCAGAGTATCATGCTGTAAAGGTGTATCCAACAATTTAGCTTTAACATGATCAGGCAAATTTTGCTCCTTGAGCCAGGCATGCCTTCTATTCACAGATCCAGTAACTGCGGCCCTGCAAGAGGCCTCCAAGGAATCAAAACCATATTGCAAAGTATGCTTTCCAACCTGTTCTGCTGCAAGCAATAATTCCTGTAATTCTTTATTTTCCACACAATCAGAAATCAACATAATTTTCTGTTTCAATAATCCCATAACATGCTGTTGATATTTAAGCATATGAAACTGGCAGCTTAAGGACCTAATTGCCAAGGTTGCAGACGTATAAACCTTCTTTCCCCATCTATCCAGCACCCTGGAATCTCTATCAGAGGGGGTAGGATTCTTGGCTGTAGAGGCCTTTACACCTTTGGGACCCTGTGAGATAGTTTCAGGATCAGCAACAGGATTTTTGAATAAAAATTTGTGGGAGTCAGGAACCCTGTAATATCTGACTGGCTTACTAAGAGCCGGAGGTAGGGAATCAGGAGCCATCGTTGATTCCGAAAACACATCATCAACAATGTCTAATACAGGAGGTATAGCCAAAGGCCTATGCTGAGGAAGAAGGAAATCCCTAAGCCTCTTTTTTGATTCAGAGAAATCCTGACTCCCAATGAAAATGTTCCCTTAAGGTATGCAAGGCTTCTCCAAAAGAAAAATCCTCAGGAGGAGATGCAGATGGGATGGATTCTTCTGCATCTGAATCCTCATAGGGTGGTACAGAAAATTCCTGATCAGAAGAGGAATCAGAAGAAATAGAAACCTGATCTGAAGATTCACAATCAGTGTCTGGTCTAGGCCTCTTAGCAGGGGGGCTTTGGGAACACCTGATCAAGGTAAATAAGTCCTCAGCCATTTTGATCATCTGTTTTTTAGGCATAGGGGCCTGAGCACGTGGCTCATGCATCGTTTTTTTAGACTTAGAAGTTGTTTTTGTTTTTAAAGCTGGCGTCGGTTTTATATAGAAATGTTAAGGCCTGAAAACACCCTCAGAAGCCGGTGCCTGCTCAGCGGCTCCAGACCCATCCGAGGGAGAGACATCCACGAGTACAATATTCTGAGAATCTCGTGGCCTATCGAACTCCGCATGGGTCTCAGTAGAGGCCTGTGACTCAAAAGTAGTGGGTATCAAGGGCTGCGAAAGCGCCTCACTGAGTACCGGCGAACTGGCGACTGGCTTAGGAGAAGCTTTGTCATCGGTTTTGGACCTCGACGGTCTGTCTCTGTCCTTTTCTTTGTGTTTTTTGTGAACTCCGGTAGTCGGATTGCTATCGGACGACATTGCAGGGTAATTAAATCTGGATCCAAAATATTTTGGAGCAAAGACATACCGACGCTTAATAGTGCATTGGCTAAATCTAGCACAAAACCGACATCGAGGCACGTTATGATCTGGGCCTAGGCAAGGAATACAGTACAAATGAAAATCCTTATGAGGTATTTGCTTCCCACAAGTAATGCAATTATTAACTTTTACTGACATTGGTAAGGAGCAAGAAAAAGTTTCCCCAACAGGGTACTTAGCTTTAATTGAAGACTTCGGTTCTGAAACTCGAATGCGAAAATTTCAGGAGTCAGCCGACCGGCACTTGCGAACTGCTTCTGCTTCGGGCACCGCGCGGCAAGAAAGACTGAATAAAATGGCGTCAGCTGCATGTTTTATACCCCTGACAACCTGACGTCATGGAAGAGGAGACAGCAACCGACGCAGGCCCCAAGACTTTGATATTCAGGCCGAATGAGGGCAACCTGTCAGCAGATTACCCAAATGTAATGACTGCAACAGTGAAACACAAAGAACATCTTATGTTCTTATTAGGAAGCAAACACTTCAATATTTGAAGATGTACATAGTTGTGTGTGTTACTGTAAACTTCATAGGTTTTAAGAGGGTTTTTGGGGGGAGTTGTTTGTTCTGTTCGAGGGCTTTCAAAAAAAAAAAAAGAAGTTATGTAAGATGTGACATAGGTGCAAATGGATATGACATGAAACAACTGTATAAAAGACCTACCTGCTGAACAGTGTATACCAGTATATGCATGTAACTAAAATTGGAACAAGACATTTAGTAAAAGAGCAGTTATACATAAAAGGTAGTAATAAATATATAAGAAAATTATGACTTCTGTAATGTCTTTCAATCTAACTGGTCTTGCAAACAAATATAAAAAAGAAAGAGTAGTGGACTATTGAAAAATGTAAACTACAAACAGCTACGCTACAGGAGACACACCTGGAAAGAACTGAACATGTGAATTTGGTAAAGAAAAGTATTCAGGATGGTTATTCAGCAGAATAATTGGGGCAAGGGAAAAGTGGAGTACTTATATTAATTGCAAGAGGAGCTCCAATAGTGATAGAAGAGGGAAAAAAACATAATAACGGAAGATAGTACTAGGGGGCTACTGGCTAGGCAGGAGGATTACACTGGCATGCATTTACATCCCCCCTAAAACTGCTATGATGTGGCTTAAGAAATTTTTGGGAGACGTAATCAGCTTTCAGCAAAGAATATTACTTATAGGTGGAGACTGGAATTTGGTTTGCAACAGTGAAGATGTGTTTGGTGGGCCTAGGAGGGATAATATAACAAGGGTAGGTATATTTCTGAAGAAATTTATGAAAATGTTTGGCATGGAAGATGTGAATTCGGTACTAGTTTGTAGTGAATTTAGATATTAATCACTGAGATACAAAAACTAGGCTAGACTAGACAGATTTTCTCTCTCATAGGAACAATGTGCATTTAATTGAAGGTCTTGAAACTTACCCAATAACTACTTCAGATCATGCACCAATAATAACTAAAATAAAAACACAAGGTAATGAAATGAAAAGCACACTGGTACTTTCCCACCTACTGGTTGAAAAGAGAAGAATTTAAGGAATGGGTTGTGGAATTAACTCAGGGGCTGCTACAGAAAACAGATTTGTCTTCCAAAAACATAGCTAAGGAGTGAGATAAAATTTAAGTGGAGTTTAAAATAAGGCTGGAAATAAAAGAAAGGGAAATATGGTGAAACAGTAACAAGAATTATTTAGATTGACAAATGTTAAAGTATTGCAAAATGGAATCTCTCAGAACAAGACAAGGAGCAACTGCAGAATGCTAAACAAAAAATTAGGGATTACCTCGATAATATGCATGAGTTTAGAAAGATTGCTGTTAAGCAACTGTTTTCGATAATAATTCTAGAGCACAAAAACTTTTAGCAGGACAACTCAGGCAACAAAATGTGGAAAGGGCAGTCACCAAGCGTATGGAGTCTATAACAGGGACTACAAAGTACAGTTGTGTACACTTACCATAAATGTAGATGTTGGAGTGTATGCACTGTTGCTGTCCTAACAAATGGGTTATCCGGCTCCCGGTAACCCTCAGTCTGCCAGAATACCAAAGGTAAGTAAAAATTAAGTCAGTTGCTGTCAGTTGTACAGGACATCAGGGCGTCCGATACAAAAGGAGGCAGCTACTGTCACTTCCTCAGTCTTTCTTGCCAAAACAGAAGCCCCCAGAAAAAAGGCTAAGCCAAATGCCAATTTGGCAAATAATATCCAATTCAGCCTGTACCTCAGGAAAAAAGAATAGAAGAGGACCAAAAGGGGGAAGGAGGGAGAGAGGGAAACCAGGACTGCAACAGTGAATACACTCGAACATCTACATTTATGGTAAGTGTACACAACTGTACAATGTTCATCGTGTTTCACTGTTGCAGACCTAACAAATGGGTTGATTACCAAAGCCCAGAGAGATGGGAGGAGAAACCAACAGAATCAAGGGTTGGAGATAATGCCCTGCAACACAGCAGTGGCAACCCCTGCCCTGGCTCTGGAAACAGAGGCAAATTATGTTTTGAGAAAGTGTGAACAGAAGACCAAGTGGCAGCCTCCAAAATATCCTTAGTAGGGACACCCCTTAAAAAGGCTGTAGAAGTGGAAGTTGCTCTATTTGAGTGGGTCCTAACCCCTTAAAGAGGAACCTTGCCATGAAAAGAATAATAAATGTTGATGCAATGCACTTGGAAATGGTTTGCTTAGAAATAGCCTTGCCCTAAGCTCCAGGGGCAAAACTGACCAATAACTGAGCTGATTTCCGAAGGTCCTTAGCCCTGTCCAGGTAAAACCTGAGCTGTCTGTGCACATCAAGAGAATTTAGGATCCTTTCACCTTTTTTTTGAGGATTAGGAAAGAAGGTAGGAAGGTGTATGGACTGATTAAGAGTCAAGCTAGAAACCACCTTGGGCATAAAGGAGGGGTTGTTTCTCAAAGAGACCCCATCTGGATGGAAAATAATAAAAGGCTCCATGGTCATAAAAGCTTTCAGGTCCAAAACCCTCCTTGCTGAAGTTATAGCCAAGAGGAAAGCAGTCTTCCAAGAGAGAAACTTTAAATCTGCAGAGGCAGCTGGCTCAAAAGGAGGAAGAGTGAGTTTCTCTAGAACAAAATTAAGATCCCATGCTGGAGTAGGTGCCCTTCTTGGAGGTTTTAAGTTACAAACACCTCTGAGAAACATTTTCATCAAGGGATGAGAGAAAATGGGTTGTTCAAAAGAACATGAGTAGAAGTAGCTGAAGCATGGAGCTTGATAGAAGAAAAGGAAAGACCACCCTGAAGCAATTCAGCCAGGTATTCCAAGATTAGAGGAAGGGTGGGCTGAGAAGAAGAATCCCCTCTAGCCTGTATCCAATGAGAAAACCTTCCCCATTTGCCAGCATAGGACTTCCTATTGCTAGGCCTCCTGGCCTCCCTCAGCACATCAACCACCTGCTGGGACAAGGAAGAAGATAAAGGAGTCAAACTATGAGCCATGCTGGCAAGTAAAGGGATTGAAGATTAGGATGCAGAATAATTCCCCCTTCCTGAACCAAAAGATCTGGCTTCAGAGGAAGATGCCAAGGAGGGAATTGGGAGAGACTGTGAAGCAGCGAATACCAATGCTACCTGGGCCAGTCCTGAGCTATGAGAATAGTCCTTGGTCGTTCGTCCCTGATCTTCAACAACACTCTGGGTAGAAGAGGAAGAGGAGGGAAAGCATAAACTGATAACATCCAAGGGACGGACAGAGCATCCACTCTTCCAGCCCTGCTGTGATGCTGCCTGGTGCAAAAGAGAGGCAGAAGCTGACTGTCCTGGGAGGAGAAAAGATCCACCTGAGGTGTGCCCCAACGCTGAATGATGCTGTAGAAAATCGTCCTGTTCAGCTGCCACTCGTGAGGATCCAGGGTTCGCCTGCTCAACTGGTCTGCCGAAACACTGAGCTTTCCTGGAAGGAACTGAGCTAGGAGATGCAGGTCCAGGGATGCTGTCATGGACCAAAGATTTCATCCTTTGTCTGCACAGGGGGTAAGAGTGAGTCCCTCCCTGCTTGCTGAAGTACCACATGCCTGTGGTATCGTCTGTTATGACAAGTAAGGTCCCTGGAGAAAGAAGGTGCTTGAAAGCTAGTAAGGCTAGTTGAACTGCAATCAACTCCTTTAGATTTATATGCAGGTGCATCTGTTGGGCATTCCACCGTCCCTGTATGCATCTACCATCCAGGTGTGCTCCCCGGGCATAATCTGATGCGTCTGTAATCAGAACTTGAGTAGCAGGAGGTGTCCGAAAGGGCATGCCCTTGTTCTGTAGACAGGCTGCTGCCCACCATAAAAACTCCGTCTGCAGAGATGGAAGCAGAGGGATAATCATATCCAGGTCCTGTGTGTGTTGACACCAAATGTTCTTGAGGTACCATTACAATTTCCACATATGCAGTCTTGCACATGGAATCATGAGAATACAAGATGCCATGAATCCCAAAGCTTGCAGGTATTTCCTTGCAGGGAGCTGGGAGAGGCTTGCCAAATCCATGAAGTAAACTGAAAGAGTTGTCTGCTTCTCCTGGGTGAGATAAATCATCTGGGCGGCTGTGTTCAGACTCGCTCCCAGGATGTTATCTCCTTGGATGGTACCACTTTTGACTTTTCCTCGTTGAAAGTGTAACCCAGGGAAGAGAGAAGAGTCTTTATGAATTCCAGATCCTTTAACAGCTGCTCCTGTGAACTTGCGTGAATCAGACAATAGTCCAAGTATGGGTAAATCTAAATTTTCTTCTGCCTGCAAAAAGCAATGACTGGGGCCAGGCACTTCGTGAAGACTCTGGGAGAAATAGATAAGCCAAAGGGCATTGCAGAGAATTGATAAAGTTGCTTGCCCGCTTTGAAATAAAGATGCTGCCTGCAACTTTCTCTGATAGGGACGTGCAGATAAGCCTCTCTGAGATTCAAGGATGTTCATCGTGTTTCACTGTTACAGTCATTACACTTGGGTTATCCTGCTGGCAGGCTACCCGCAGTCGGCCTGAATTCCAAAGTCCTGGTCCGGCGTCGGTTGCTGTTGCCTCTTCCCTGACGTCAGTGAGCCAGGGGTATAAACAATGCAGCTGACGCCATTTTCTTCAGTCTTTCTTGCTGCGCAGTGCCCGAAGCAAAAGCAGTTTGCAAGTGCTGGTCGGCCGACTCCTGTGATTTTCGAAACTGAATTTCAGATCCGAAGTCTTCAATAAAGCTAAGTACCCCCATTGGGGAAACTTTTTTCTTGCTCCAGACCGATGTCAGAAAAAGTTAACAATTGTACTTCTTGTGGGAAGCAAATACCTCATAAGGATTTTCATTCTTACTGTATTCCTTGCCTAGGCCCTGACCACGACGTTGCTAGTTGTTGGTTTTGTGCTAGATTTAACCAATGCACTATTAGGCGTCGGTACGATTTTGCATTTCATTATTTTGGCCGCAAATTTAACTATATAATGCCGTCAGAACAGCTGACGACCGGAGTTCATAACAAGCGCAAGGATAAAGAAAAGGACAGGCATCCGAGGTCCAAAACCGACGACGAAGCCTCTTCTAGGCCAGTCTCCGGTTATCAGTGAGGCACTTTCGCAGCCCCTGACACCCGCTACCTCAGAGCCACAGGCCACCTCCGACTCACACGTGGAGACAACTAGGCCTCTGGATACTCAAGGTATTGGGCCTTCGGAAACTAATCCATCAGATGGGTCCGGAGCCGCAGAGCAGGCATCAGCTTCTGAGGGTGTTTTCAGACCTACACAGCTTTATATCAAGCCAACTTCAGCATCCAAGACAAAGACTAAAACAGCTTTAAAGACTAGGAAACATGTACAGCATTCTCCAGGACAGACTTCCATGCCTAAGAAACAGATGCTCAAAATGGTCGAAGACCTAATTACTTTGATCAGGGGTTCCCATCCCCCACCTGATGAGGCCTAGGCAAGACATCGATTATGATTCCTCTAATCAGGTTTCCATTTCCTCTGACTCCTCTTCAGGACATGGATTTTCTATTCCTCCCTATGAGGATTCTGATGCTGAAGAATCTATTCCTTCAGCTTCTCCTCCTGAGGATTATTCCTTTGGGGAAACCCTGCATACCATGAGGGAGCATTTCCACTGGGAGAGCCAAGATTACTCCGATTCTAAGAAAAGGCTCAGAGACTTTCTTTTACTACCTCAGCACAGACCTCTTGCTATTCCACCTGTTCTAGACATTGCAGATGATGTATTTTCAGAGTCCGGACTGTCTCCCGACTCTCTACCTCCTGCACTTGTTAAGCCAGACAGATACTACAGGGTTCCAGATTCTCATAAAGTTCTATACAAAAACCCTGCTGCTGACCCAGAAACTATATCTCAGGGTCCCAAAGGGGTCAAGACCTCTACTGCAAAAAACCCTGTCCCCTCAGATAGGGATTCAAGAGCACTGGACAGATGGGGGGAAAAAAGTTTACACATCTGCTACCTTGGCTGTAAGGGCTTTAAATTGTCAGTTTCATGTGCTTAGATATCAGCAATACTTAAAGCCACTGTTAAAACAGAAAATGTTGAAAATTCTGAATGTTCTGAGAACAAGGAAATGCAGGATTTATTGCATGCAGCTGAACAAGTGGGAAAGCATACTTTGCAATGTGGTTTTGATTCTCTGGAGGCCTCTTGCAGGGCCGCAGTTACAGGTTCTGTCATTAGAAGGCATGCTTGGTTAAAGGAACAGAATCTGCCTGATCATGTTAAAGTAAAATTATTGGAGGCTCCATTACAGCATGATACTTTGTTTGGTGTTAAGGCAGAAGAGGTGTTGAAGAAAATGGAGGATAAAGCTAAATCAATGCAGACAGTAAAGGATTTCTTACAGGTACAGCCACCCAGATTTAGCAGGAACTGGCCTTCTAAGAATTGGTCCTTTCCAGTGTCAGACAGGCCACAAAGAGGCAGATACAGACGCCCTAGAGGCAGACAACAGCCCCAGGGCTCATACAGGCCCAAACAATGGTGTGCTTCTACCTCCGAAAGCGGAGAAGACAAATCACAGCCTTATAGGAAACAGTCCCAATGACTTCCCTCTGCCAATGCCAAGCTCTTATCTTTTGGCAGCACCCTCAAGGGGAAAGCTAGCACTATTTTCACAAAATTGGCAGATGATCACCCAGGACAAATGGGTCCTAAATATAGTCTCTCAGGGCTACAGGTTCCAATTTCACACTCTTCCAAACGCCAAAGGTATGCCAGACCTGCCACACAATCAATGGGCAGAGACACAAAAACAAGTTTCATCTCTCCTGGACATGAGGGCTATTCAACCAGTGCCACAACAAGAGCAGGGACGAGGATTTTACTCAAGACTTTTCTTAGTACCATGAAAGGACAAAGCCTGGAGACCAATTCTGGACCTGTCTGTTCTAAACACTTTTCTGGACGTTCCAAAATTCAAAATGTTGACTCTGCAGCAGCTTCTGCCCATGCTGGGCAAGAAGGCTTGGCTTGTAACTTTGGACCTCAAATAGGCATACCTGCATGTCCCAATCAGACAATCTTGCAGAAGATACCTCAGATTCATAGCTGGCTCAATGCACTACCAATTCTCTGCACTGCCCTTTGGCTTATCTACTGCGCCCAGGGTCTTCACAAAATGCCTGGCACCAGTAATTGCATTTTGCAGACAAAGAGGAATTCAAATATATCCCTACTTGGACGACTGCCTTATTCAAGCAGAGACCAAAGACATTCTACTAAAGCATCTGGCGTTTGTAAAAAGATTACTAATTTGCCTAGGGTACACAGTAAACGAAAAGAAATCAAAACTAGTACCCTCCCAAGAGAAAATATTCTTGGGTGCAAGCTTAAATACAACTGCCCAGATGGCTTATCTCATGCCAGACAAACAAAGGCAACTGACTTCTTACTTCGAAAGCATGGCAACAAAGACCCAGTTATCTGCAAGAAACATTCTGCAGGCACTGGGCTACATGGCATCCTGCATTCTACTAATTCCATATGCAAGACTGCATATGAGGAAATTACAATGGTATCTAAAAAGTGTTTGGACTCAACATTGCCACGGCCTGGAAACATTAATTACTCTCACTCCCTGCCTGCAACAGGAGTTTCGATGGTGGGCACAGGCCTGTCACCACAACAAGAGACAGCCATTCACTTTACCCACAGCCAGGCAGACACTAACAACAGATGCATCAGATTATGCCTGGGGGGCACATATGGCAGGAAAATGTATTCAGGGCGCATGGCCCACAAGCCAAATGCATCTTCATATCAATCAAAAAGAGATGCTAGTTGTACAGAATGCCCTGACAGCCTTCAAGGGCCTACTTCATCCAGGACAACTGCTGATAAAGACGGACAATACTACAGTCATGTGGTACATAAACAAGCAAGGAGGCACACATTCCTACCACCTCTGCAGACAAGCCATGACTTTGTGGAACACAGCATTGACATATCAAGTACACCTGCAAGCACAATTCCTGCCAGGAAAGACAAATACTTTGGCAGACGAACTAAGCAGAAATCTCATGGATCCTCACGAGTGGACACTAGATCCACAAATCTTCAGCGTGATAACAGGGAAATGGGGATGCCCAGACATAGATCTATTTGCTTCCCCTCACAATTGCCAGCTACAGAGATTCTGCACTTGGACTTATCACAAACAAGTATGGAAAGTGGATGCCCTTTCATTCAGCTGGAAAGCCCTTACTGTATATGCCTTCCCTCCTCTGCCTCTCCTCCCCAAGGTACTCCTAAAGGTCAGACAAGAGAAGCCAAAAATGATCCTGATTGCCCCAGACTGGCCACGCCAGCACTGGTATCCAATCCTAAAGAGCTTGTCTCAAGGCCCAGCCTGGACATTACCTCAAATTCCTCATTTGCTGACCCAACAAAACAATCAGATCCTGCACACCCAACTCAGAACCCTAAATCTGGCTGCATGGCAGACAATGTTACCATTCAGAACACACCTCTCTCTAAAGCAGTAATGGATGTTAGTTTGGAGGCCAGGAGGTCCAGCACCAGAAAATCTTATGCATAAAAATGGAAAAGATTCTGTGCTTGGAACCAGGCACAAGGAATTGACACGCTTGTACCAAATATTCCCCAGATTTTACAATACCTAACTGAGATGCTGGACAAAGGCCTATCCTTCTCATCAATCATGCCTCTGCCATTTCAGCTCATTACAATACGGACCCACCTATTTTTTCTCATCCACTGCTAAGGCAGTATCTCAGAGGAGCCAAAAACATAAGACCTCCAAGGAGGGCTCCAATACCTGCATGGGACCTCAATTTTGTCTTGGAAAAACTCACACTGCCTCCTTTTGAGACAGCTGAGATAAAATATCTATCATGGAAAACAGCTCTTCTCCTAGCAATAACTTCAGCAAGAAGAGTCTTAGAGTTACAGGAACTAATGGCTGTGGAACGTTTTATTATTCTCCATCCGGACAGGGTTTCTCTAAGGACAAACCCAACATTTATGCCTAAGGTAGTTGTCCAGTGTGGCTCTTAACCAAACCATACATTTGCCTACCTTTTATCCAAACCTGCAGAATAAGGGGGAGAGACTTCTGCATTCTTTGGACATACGCAAACAGCTACGCTTTTACTTGGACAAAATTAAAGCTTTCAGAAAGACTGAGCAACTCTTAGTGGCATATGCTGCAGGATCGCAAGGAAAAGCTATTTCAAAGCAGACTATTTCAAAATGGATAGGCCACTGCATTAATTTCTGCTATTCACAATATAGCAAATCACTGCCTAAGGGCATTAGGCCACATTCTACCAGAGCAGCAGCCACTTCAGCAGCCTTCCTCAGAGGAGTACCAACCAAGGACATTTTGGAGGCTGCAACCTGGACTTCAGTGCACACTTTTACAAAGCACTACCACTTACCTCTTTACTCTAAATCCAGTGCAGGCTTTGCCACTGCAGTTCTGCAGGGCCTCATAGCCACTTCTTCTTCTTCTTCTTAGGCTCAGCCACCCAACCTCAGCTTTGGGATTCAATCCAAGTGTAATGACTGCAACAGTGAAACACGATCAACATAGTACAGCTGTGTACCTACCATAAATGTAGATGTTCGAGTGTATTCACTGTTGCAGTCCAGGTTACCCTCCCACCATCCCCCTTTCATTGCTGGGACTTATCTGTACTTCTCTATTCTATACAACCTATGTGGTGTATTTGCTTGTAGAGGAAGGTTATGTCAATGCTTTTTTATAATCAGAATTTTTTTAGCCTACCCTTTTGGGGGCACCTGACATCTGGGGCAAGAAAAACTGAAGAAAAAAGTGCCGGCTGCATCTTTTATACCCCTGGCGCACTGACGTCAGGGAAGAGGCAACAGCAACCAACCCTAGGAGGAACACCTCTGAGAAAGGATGCAGAAGTAGATGCAATCCTGGTGGTGAGATCTGATCCCCTGGGGGATAGGTTTTCCATGGTGCTTACAGCAGAAATGAATGCAATGGCTTATCCATTTAGAAATGGTTTGTTTTGAAATAGCCTTCCCCTCTGCCCCTGCAGCAAATGCTACCAGCAATTGTTCAGATTTTCTTCGAGATTTAGTCCTGTCCAAGTAGAAAGTACAGTTTTGTACCTACCATAAATGTAGATGTT
This sequence comes from Protopterus annectens, assembly GCF_019279795.1. Taxonomy (NCBI): domain Eukaryota; kingdom Metazoa; phylum Chordata; order Ceratodontiformes; family Protopteridae; genus Protopterus; species Protopterus annectens. The sequence goes on from NC_056737.1 coordinate 1,588,825,831, forward strand.
CGAGTGTTCACCCTGCTGCAGTCATCACACTTGGGTTATCCTGCCGTCAGGCGGTCCCGCAGTCGGCCAGAGTTAAAAAGTCTTGGTGCGGCGTCGGTTGCTGTCGCTTCTTCCCTGATGTCAGTGCGCCAGGGGTATATAAGAGGCATCCAACGCCATTTTCTTCAGTTTTTCTTGCCCCAGATATCAGGTGCCCCCAACATGTAGGCAATACAAACTGCTATATAAAAATATACATATAAAAATAAAACAATACCTTCAGTCACAAGCAAATACACCACAGAGGTTGTATGGTATAGATAAGCCTAGTTAGTTCAGAGGGGATGGAGGGAGGGTAACGTGGACTGCAGCAGGGTGAACACTCGAACATCTACATTTATGGTACGTACAAAACTGTACTATGTTCATCGTATTACCCTGCTGCAGTCATCACACTTGGGTTGAACCCCAAAGCTAAGGATGGGTGGTGGAGTTAAACAGGATTAGAAGAAGCTAGTAGGCCCTGCAAAACTGCAGTGGCAAAACCAGCTCTAGTCTTAGAATATAGAAGTAAGTGATAGTGTTTGGTGATGGTGTGCACTGAACTCCAAGTTGCAGCTTCCAGAATATCCTTGGTTGGCACCCCCCTGAGAAAGGCTGCTGATGTAGCTGTAGCTCTGGTGGAGTGGGACCTAATGTTAGCAGGTAACGGTTTCCCATGATGCGTGTAGCAGAAACGTATGCAATGTCCTATCCATTTTGAAATGGTCTGTTTTGAGATAGCCTTTCCTTGTGATCCTGCAGAATAGGCTACAAAAAGCTGGTCAGATTTTCTGAAAGCCTTAGTTTTATCCAAGTAGTAACGTAATTGCCTGTGAATGTCCAAAGAGTGCAGGAGTCTTTCTCCTTTGTTCTGGGGATTTGAAAAAAAGGTGGGCAAATGAATGGTTTGGTTTAGGGCCTCACTGGATACCACCTTTGGCATAAAGGAAGGGTTAGTTCATAGAGAGACTCTGTCTTGATGAAAAATGAGGAAAGGCTCCACTGCCATTAGTGCCTGTAGCTCTGAGACTATTCTAGCTGAAGTTATTGCTAGCAGCAGGGCAGTGTTCCATGAATGAAATTTTAAATCAGCTGAAAAAGCTGGTTCAAAGGGCAGCAGTGTAAGCTTTTCCAGAACAAAGATGAGATCCCAAGTAGGTGTTGGTGCTCTCCTGGGCGGTCTTATGTTCTTAGCCCCTCTGAGGTACTGTCTTAGGAGTGGATGTGAAAATAAAGGAGGATCCGTGTTGTAATGGGCTGAAACTGCCCAGTGGAAATGTTCCCTCATGGTGTGTAAAGTTTCCCCCAAAGGAGTAGTCTTCAGGGGGAGATGCTGAGGGAATAGAGTCTTCAGCATCAGAGTCTTCATAAGGGGGAAAAACATAATCCTGTTCCTCAGAAGAATCTGAGGAAATAGAAACCTGGTCAGAGGAAGCATAATCCTCCTCTTGTCTTGGTCTTTTATCTGGAGGGGGATGGGAATCCCTGATTAGGATAATCAAATCTCCAGCCATCTTAAGCATCTGTTTCTTAGGCATGGGGCCTTGAACTGGAGACTGATGTACAGTCTTTTTTGGTTTTAATGGAGTTTTAAGCTTAGCATAAGATTTAATGGCGAGTGTAGTCGGTCTGAAGACACCTTCTGCAACCGAAGGTGTTTCTACTGCACCGGGATCTCCTTCTGCTCCGGTGTCGGAAGGGCCTAATGAAGATGGCTGCGATGGCCTAGTACACTCCGCTTGAGAATTCGCAGCTGTCTGGGGTTCCAATTCTGCGGTTGTCAGGGGCTGCGTAGGCACCTCACTGAAAACCGGAGAACCGGCAACAGGCCCAGCAGAGGCTTCGGAGTCTGGCTTGGTCCTAGGCTGCCTGTCCTTATCCTTGCGTTTTTTATGCATGCAGGTCATCGGCTGCTCCGACAGCATGATATAATTAAATTTCCTACCAAAGTAATGACGTGTGAAGTCAAAACGGCGTTTGGTAGTTCGTTTATTAAACCTAGCACAAAACCGAAAACCTGTGACATCGTGGTCTGGGCCTAGGCACAGAATACAATAAGAATGGAAGTCCTTATGAGGTATTTGCTTCCCACAAGAAATGCAATTGTTAACTTTTTCTGACATTGGACAGAAGCAAGAAAAGGTTCCCCAATGGGGTGCTTAGCTTTATTGAAGACTTCGGACTGAAATTCGATTTGAAAATCTCGGGTGTTGGACGACCGGCACTTGTGAACTGCTTCTGCTTTGGGCACCGCGCAGCAAGAAAGACTGGAGAAAATGGAGTCGGATGCCTCTTATATACCCCTGATGCACGGACGTCAGGGAAGAAGCGACAGCAACCGACGCCGGACCAAGACTTTGGAACTCTGGCCGACTGCGGGACCGCCTGACGGCAGGATAACCCAAGTGTGATGACTGCAGCAGGGTAACACGATGAACATTCTAAGTTGTCTGTGCACATCCAAGGAATGAAGAATCTGTTCCCCTTTGTTCTGTGGATTGGGAGAGAAGGTTGACAAATGAATGGACTGATTAAGAGCCACACTGGAAACCACCTTGGGCATAAAGGATGGATTGTTCCTGAGAGATACCCTGTCTGCATGAAAGACGATGAAAGGCTCTACTGTCATAAGGTCCTGTAATTCAGATATCCTTCTAACTGAAGTAATTGCTAAAAGGAAGGCTATTTTCCAAGAAAGAAATTTTAAGTCTGCAGTAGCAGCTGGCTCGAAAGGAGGTAGAGTGAGTTTCTCCAAAACAAAGTTAAGGTCCCAGGCAGGGGTAGGACCTCTCCTGGGTGGTCTCAAGTTTTTTGCCCCTCTGAGATACTGCTTGAGCGGAGGATGAGAAAAAAAGGGTGGTTCTGTGTTATAGTGAGCTGAAATAGCTGAGGCATGGATTTTAATGGAGGAAAAAAGACAGGCCCTTGTGAAGCATCTCAGTTAAGTATTGCAAAATCTGAGGTCAATTGGGCACTGCTGTTCTCATCCCTAAAGATTGGTTCCAGGCACAGAATCTTTTCCATTTGTCAGCATTAAGATTTTCTAGTACTAGGTCCCCTTGCTTCCAAGATGACATCCATCACAGGTTTGCTGAGGGATGATAAGGATGAATTTAGGTGATTAGCCAGGCTGCAAGGTTCAATGTTGGAAGCTGAGGGTGCAGAATTTGGTTCTCCTGCTGAGACAGCAGGAAAGGGTTCTGAGGCAGGCGCCATGGAGATATTTGCGACACACTGCGTAGGAGGGGGCACCAGTGTTGGCGCGGCCAATCTGGAGCAATTAAAATCATCCTTGGTTTGTCCTGTTTGACTTTTAGTAGAACTTTGGAGAGCAGAGGCAGAGGGGGAAAGGTGTAGACTGATAGGTTTTTCCCGCTGAAGGACAGAGCATCCATTTTCCAGGCTTGTTTGTGGGGAGTCCTTGTGCAAAACTTGTCCAACTGGTAGTTCTGGGGGGAGGCAAATAGATCTATGTCTGGGCTCCTCCATTCGCTTGTCGACATGTTGAAAATCCATGGTTTCAGTTTCCACTCGTGTGGGTCCATGAGGTTTCTGCTTAGTCCTTCTGCCTGTGTATTCAATTTTCCTGGCAGGAAATGAGCTTGTAGGTGCACTTGGTAGCTCAAGGCTGTGTTTCACAATGCCATGGCTAGTCTGCAGAGGGGGTAGGAATGTGTACCCCCCTGCTTGCTTATGTACCACATAACCGTGGTGTTGTCTGTCTTTACCATTAGTTGTCCTGGATAAATGTAGTCCTTGAAGGCTGTCAGAGCATTCTGTACAGCTAACATTTCTTTTTGATTGATATGTAAGTGCATTTGATTTGGGTTCCATTTGCCCCAAAAGCACTTCCCTGTCTGATGAGCCCCCCCCCCCATGCATAGGCTGATGCATCTGTAGTTAGGGTTTGGGCGGCAGGGGGTAGTGTGACTGGTAGTCCCTTGTTTTGGTAGCAGGCCTCTGCCCACCGTAGGAACTCCAAGCATAGGCAAGGTATGATAGGAAACATTGTTTCCAGGCTGTGACACTGTTGACTCCATAGACTTTTTAGATACAACTGTAGTTTCCTCATATGCAGTCTTACATATGGAATTAGAAGAATGCAGGAGGCCATGAACCTCAAGGCTTGCAGTATTTGTCTTGCAGATAGCAGGGTTTTCGTGGCCACTTGTTTGAAGAAAGTTACCAAATGAATTTGCTTATCTGGCATGAGAAAAGCCATCTGGGCAGTTGTATTCAAGCTTGCACCCAGGAATGTAATCTGTTGACGGGGTACCAGTTGTGATTTCTTTTTGTTTATGGTGTACCCCAGACAAGATAGAACCCTTTGTACAAACGCCAGATGATTTAACAGTATGCCCTGGTTTTCTGCCTGAATTAGACAATCGTCCAGGTATGGATATATCTGAATATTTCTTTGCCTGCAAAATGCAATCACTGGAGATAGGCACTTTGTGAATACCCTGGGTGCAGTAGACAAGCCAAAAGGCAGTGCAGAGAACTGATAATGCAAGCAGCCTGCTTTGAAGCAAAGGTATCTTCTGCAAGATTTCCTGATTGGGATGTGCAGGTATGCCTCTTTTAAATCTAGAGTTGCCAACCAGACGTCTTTGCCTAGCATAGGAAGTAACTGGTGAAGAGTCAGCATCTTGAATTTTGGAATCTCCAGAAAGGTGTTTAGAGAAGACAGGTCCAGGATTGGACGCCATGATTTGTCTTTTCTGGGTACCAGAAAAAGCCTGGAATAGAAACCTTGTCCCTTTTCCTCTTCTGGTACCAGTTGAATAGCCCCCCATGCTTAAAAGGGAAAGTACTTGTTTTTGAGCCGCTGCTCACTGATTTGGGGGCAGGCCTGGCCACCCGTTTGGTGTTGGCAACGTATGGAAATGAAATCTGTATTCCTGGGACACTATATTTAAAACCCATTTGTCCTGGGTTATGAGTTCCCAGTTATTTGCATGAAGAGCACCCCCCCCCCCCAAAGGATGGTTACAAGATAAGTACTTGGGAATTTTAAAAGGAAGTCATTGAGACTGTTTACCATAGGGGGGGGGGTGCCTTGCTATTTCCAGATTTGGAAGTGGAGGCCCCCCACTGCTTAGTTCTGAAAGTCCCCTGGGACTGAAAACTGGGGTTTTTGCTGTGTCTGGGTTTGGCTTGAGAAGATCTGGAAGGGTCTGGAAAGGACCAATTCTCAGTAGGCCAGTGCCTACTAAATCTTGGAGGCTGCAATTGTAAAAAAATCTTTAACAGTTTGCATAGATTTAGCTTTATCTTCCATCTTTTTAAGAACTTCTTCAGCCTTATTGCCAAACAGGTGGTCCTGATTTAAAGGAGCATCCAACAATTTAGCTTTAACATGATCAAGCAAAGATTGCTCCTTAAGCCAAGCATGCCTTCTAAGCACAGACCCAGTAACAGCAACCCTGCAAGGGGCCTCTAAAATATCAAAACCACATTGCAAAGTATGTTTTTCAACTTGTTTAGCAGAATGCATTAAATCCTGTAAATAAAGAAGTTATGTACTCACCATAACGTTCCATCTGAGTAGGTAACTTCATTTGTCAGCAACCTGTGGGTATCGGATCCGACACGGATCAGAGTCAGCAGCTTTCCAAGCTAAAGATCCGAGCTCCAAGCTCCTCTCCCTTACCCATAATACCCTGCAACCTCCATCCAGTCCTCAGATCGAGTTTGCCTAATTATCAGAAAGCACTAAAACAAGTAAAAACCTGAACATCCTAACCTGAAACCTACCAGGAGTGAATCACTTAATTATTCAGGTAACAAACTACAGGTTAGGAGGACGGGGGAGGGGGGGTTGGTTGCTGACAAATGAAGTTACCTACTCAGATGGAACGTTATGGTGAGTACATAACTTCTTTATCTGAAGTAGTTAACTTCATTTGATCAGCAACCTGTGGCACAAAGGAAGAATATTCCGGAGCACTGCAGAGCCAAAGGCTGCCCTCCCTCTGGATATCAGATCTAATTTATAATGAGAAATAAAGGTATGAGAGGAAGCCCAAGTAGCCACCGAGCAAATGTCATCCAAGGGTACCCTTGACCAAAAGGCAGCAGAGGTAGCCATAGAACGGGTAGAATGAGCAGGAACCCCCACGGGCTCAGGCCGACCAGAAATTTTGTACGTGAGAAAAATGCAGTGAGATATCCAGCTAGCTAGAGTCACCTTTGTTACTGGTTTACTCAAAGATGGCTTAGCAAAGGAACCAAAGAGCTGCTCCGACTTACGTGAGGCAGCTGTTCTATGCAAATAAAAGTGCAATTGTCTATGCACATCTAATGAATGTAGTCTGTACTCTCCTTTGTTCTGGTAGTTAGGAAAGAAAAAGTACAGTTTTGTACCTACCATAAATGTAGATGTTCGAGTGCTAATACAGCTGCAGTCATAACAGATGGGTTCTCCTGCCGTCAGGCGGGTCCTCGGTCGGCCGAATTCCAAAGTCTAGGTCCAGCGTCGGTTGTCGTCGCTTCTTCCCTGACGTCAGTGCGACAGGGGTATACAGGAACCAGCCGACACCATTTTCTTCAGTTTTTCTTGCCCCAGATGTCAGGTGCCCCCAGAAGGAAGGCAATACATAAATTTGTGTAATAATGCAATGCAATATAATCAAAATACAGTAGTTGCAAGCAAATACATCATAAATGAATACCCCAATCAGGTTGTATGAGGATGTGTTAGCCAATAGGCCTGTCCCAAGAGGGGAAGGAGGGAGGGAAACCTGGACTGCAGCTGTATTAGCACTCGAACATCTACATTTATGGTAGGTACAAAACTGTACTATGTTCATCGTGCATACAGCTGCAGTCATAACAGATGGGTAGAATCCCAAAGCTAAGAAAGGGGTGGTAGGCACTAGGTGGAACTAGGAGGAGCCAAAATGCCCTGCAAGACTGCAGTAGCAAAGCCTGCTCTAGATTTGGAGTATAAAGGTAGGTTGTAGTGCTTGGAGAAGGTATGCACAGAACTCCAAGTGGCTGCTTCCAAAATATCCTTGGTAGGAACTCCTCTGAGGAAAGCTGCAGAGGTGGCTGTGGCCCTGGTGGAATGAGTTCTAATGCCTGTAGGTACAGTTTTGCCATGAAAGGAATAGCAAAAGCGTATGCAGTGGGCTATCCATTTTGAGACTGTCTGTTTGGAAATTGGCTTTCCTTGAGCTCCTACAGCATAGGACACAAAGAGCTGTTCTGATTTTCTGAAAGGCTTTGTTCTGTCCAAATAATAACGCAGTTGTCTGTGGATGTCCAAGGAATGTAGTTATCTCTCCCCTTTGTTTTGAGGATTAGGATAAAAAGTAGGTAAATGTATGGCCTGATTTAAAGCTACCCTGGATACCACTTTAGGCATAAAGGACGGGTTGGTTCATAAGGAAACTCTGTCCTGATGGAAGATGATAAAAGGCTGGACAGCCATGAGAGCCTGTAGTTCTGAAACTCTACGAGCTGAGGTAATAGCCAGAAGGAAAGCTGTTTTCCAGGACAAATATTGCAAATCTGATGAGGCAGCTGGCTCAAAGGGAGGCAAGGTCAGTTTTTCCAGAAAGAAATTAAGATCCCAAGCAGGTACTGGTTGTTTCCTTGGAGGTCTTAGATTATTAGCCCCTCTGAGGAACTGTCTTAAGAGAGGGTGAGAGAATAAAGGTGGATCAGTGTTGTATTCTGCCGAAATGGCTGAGGCATGGATTTTGATGGAGGAGAATGAAAGTCCACTGCTTAGCAGCTCAGTCAAATATTGTAGTATTTGAGGTAAATTCAGTTTTCCAGGATCCTGGCCCTTTTTCTCATTCCAGACACAAAACCGTTTCCATTTTGTGGAGTAAGCTTTTCTAGTTGATGGCCTTCTGGCCTCCAAAATGACATCCTGCACCTCCTTGGAGAGTAGGGCCTGTTGTGATGCTAAGGAATCTTCCATGCGGCTAGATTGAGTGTTTTTAGCTGGCTGTGAAGAGTTTTGAAGCTGTGCTGAGTCAGAAGGAGAGGCATTAGAGGCAGGGTCCATGGTGGGGAATGCGTCAGGCTCCTCAGGAGTGGGTACCAGTGTTGCCTTGGCCAGTCTGGAGCAATGAGAATCATCTTTGGTCTGTCTGCTCTGGTTTTCAATAGAACTTTGGGCAGCAGAGGAAGAGGTGGGAAGGCATAAACTGTCATTGATGTCCAACTGAAAGAAAGAGCGTCCACCCTCCAGGCCTTTGGATGGAAAATCCTTGAGCAGAATTTTGTCAATTGGTGATTTTTGTGGGAGGCAAACAGATCTATGTCTGGCCTTCCCCATTCTTGGATTATTTCTGTAAAAACTTTTGGATGCAATTTCCATTCGTGTGGATCTGTCATATTCCTGCTTAGGTTGTCTGCCAGCATGTTTTCCTGGCCTGGCAAGTACTGTGCTTGTAGTTCCATTTGTAAGTCCATGGCCATGTTCCAAAGTGACATGGCCAGTCTGCATAGGTGGTAAGAATGTGTTCCTCCCTGTCTGTTTATGTACCACATAACTGTGGTGTTGTCCGTTCTTATCAATAGTTGACCTGGTTGTAGAAGGTCCTTGAAAGCTATAATAGCATTTATTACTGCTAGCATTTCCTTTTGATTGATGTGAAGGTACTTTTCTTTTTGGGACCATTTGCCCTGAATGCACCGATCTGTCATGTGCGCCCCCCCCACGGCGTAGTCCGAGGCGTCTGTTGTGATGACTTGATTTGCTTGAGGCTTGCTAAATGGAAGACCTGTGTTTGTTTGACATGCTTGAGCCCACCACAGAAATTCCTTTTGCAGACATGAAATTAGTGGTATTATTCTTTCCAAACTGTGGCTGTGTTGAGACCCTATGTTTTTCAGGTACCATTGTAGTTTCCTCATATGCAGCTTTGCACATGGGATTAGTAAGATGCAAGATGCCATGAATCCCAGAGCCTGCAGGATTTTCCTTGCAGTCAGCCTGGTGCAATTTGCTAGTGCTCTGACGTATTGAATTAGTTGCCCCTGCTTCTCTGGCGTGAGGTAGGCCATCTGGGTGTTTGTGTCCAAATTGGCATCCAGGAAAATTATCTTCCGAGAGGGTATTAGCCTTGATTTCTTTTTGTTGACTGTGTATCCCAGAGAGTTCAACAACATTATTACATAAGCCAGATGTTTCAGAAGAATGCGCTTGCTGTCCGCTTGGATCAGGCAGTCGTCCAAATAGGGGTATATTTGTATCCCTTGAAGTCTGCAGTAGGCAATTACTGATGCCAGGCATTTCGTGAATACTCTGGGCGCAGTAGATAAGCAAAAGGGCAATGTAGAGAATTGATAATGGGTTGAACCTGCAAGAAATCTGAGGTACCTTCTGCAATTTTGTCTGATTGGGACATGCAGGTATGCCTCCTTGAGGTCCAATGTTACCAGCCAAGACTCCTTGCCCAGCATGGGAAGAAGTTGCTGTAGAGTGAGCATCTTGAATTTTGGTGCAGTAGAAATGTGTTTAGGATGGATAGGTCTAAAATAGGTCTCCAATCTTTTCCCTTCCTTGGTACCAGAAATAGCCTGGAATAAAAACCTTGACCTTGTTCATGCGTAGGTACCTCTTGAATAGCTTTCATGTTTATGAGATCTGTAATTTGCCTTTGTGCCTCTGCCCTTTGATTGTGTGGCAGGTTTGGCATGCCTCTCATTTTTGGAAGGGTGTGAAAATGGAATTTGTAGCCTCTGTTTATAATGTCCAGTATCCATTTGTCCTTTGTGACAATATGCCAATTTTTTTGAAAATAATGCCAGCTTTCCTCCTAAGGGGGCTGCCATTTGAGACTTGCTTGGCATGCAAAGGGGAAAGTCATTGGGTTTGCTTTCTGAAAGATTGTGAGTTATCCTCACCACCTCCTTGTGTAGGAGCTTGCCATTGTCTGCCTCTAAACGATCCTTGGGATCGCCCTCTGCCCCTCGGGCACCTGTATCTGCCTCTTTGGGGTCTGTCCGTGGCAGGAAAGGACCAGTTTTTGGAAGGCCAATTAATACTAAAACGTGGGGGTTGTACCTGTAGAAAATCTTTCACAGTTTGCATTGATTTTGGCTTTTCCTCCATTTTCCTTAATACCTCCTCAGCATTAGCACCAAATAGTACATCCTTTTGAAGAGGGGCATCTAGTAATTTAGCTTTGACATGATCAGGCAAGGCTTGTTCCTTGAGCCAGGCATGCCTACGTATGACTGATCCTGTAACAGCAGCTCTACACGAGGCCTCTAGAGCATCAAAACCCCATTGTAAGGTATGCTTACCCACTTGTTCTGCACTATGTATCAAATCCTGCAACTCCTTCAAGTCTGGTTGTTCAGGTTGTGACATTTTACTTTTCAATTGTGATAACAGAAACTGTTGGTATTTTAGCATATGGAACTGACAGTTTAAGGCCCTCATGGTTAAGGTAGCCGAGGTATATACTTTTTTTCCCCACCTTCTAAGGATCTGGAATCTCTCTCGGAAGGTAATGGATTTTTAGCAGTGGAGGCCTTAACTCCCTTGGGGCCCTGTGAGATGGTTTCTGGGTCAGCAGCATGGCTTTTGTATAGAAATTGGTGCGAGTCAGGAACCCTGTAGTACCTGTCAGGCCTAACTGGAGCTGGAGGTAGAGAGTCCGGGTTAAGGCAGGCCTCCGAGTAAACATCATCTAGGATGTCCAAGACAGGAGGAATAGCCAGAGGCCAGTGCTGAGGTAGCAAGAGAAATTCCCTAAGCCTTTTCTTGGAATCTGAATAATCTTGGCCTTCCCAGTGGAAGTGTTCCCTTAAGGTATGCAAAGTTTCCCCAAATGAGTAATCCTCAGGGGGGGATACAGAAGGGATGGACTCCTCCGCATCAGAGTCTTCAAAAGGGGAGAAAGAATGTTCCTGATCATCAGAGTGCTCTGAAATAATGGAGCCCTGATCAGAGGAGGGGGAATCTATAACACTCTGGGCCTTTTGTCCGGTGGGGGCTGAGAACCTCTGATAAGAGTAATTAAATCCTCAGCCATTTTAAGCATCTGTTTCTTAGGCATGGGGCCTGGAGATGGGCCCTGTGTAGCTTGTCTCTTAGAGTGCATGGTTGCTTTAGACTTAGTGAAAGCCTTGATGGAGAAAGAAGAGGAAGGTCTGAAGACACCTTGAGTGGAGGTGGACCTGTCCACATTCTGAGTTTCAATGCCAAGAGTGGCTTCGGTATCTGTAGTCGGGGTGTGGGCCGAGGAGCCTGCGATCTCGGGCACAGGAGACACCGCCAAAGAAGTGTCGTCGGTAGTCAGGGGCTGCGTAGGCACCTCGCTGAGAACCCGACCACATGTAGTCAGCTTTGGCGTGGTGTCGGTAGAGGCCGCGGACCTCAAGTGTCTGTCCTTATCTTTGCGTTTTTTAGACAAAACTGGAGTCGGAGTATCCGACGACATAATATAGTTAAATGCTTTCCCAAAATAATGCTGGGAGAACTCCGCCCGACGCTTAACGGTGCGTTTGTTGGAAGTAGCACAAAAGTGACAGACCGAGACGTCGTGGTCTGGGCCTAAACAAGGTATACAGAGGGAATGGAAATCCTTATGCGGTATTTGCTTCCCACAAGAAATACAATTATTAACTTTGTCTGACATCGGTCTGAGGCAAGAAAAGTTTCCCCAACGGGGTACTTGGCTTTCAAGAAGACTTCGGTTTCCAAATTTTTGTAATCTCAGGAGCTGGCCGACCGGCACTTGCGAACTGCTTCTGCTTCGGGCACTGCGCGGCAAGAAAGACGGAAGAAAATGGCTTCGGCTGGTTCCTTTATACCCCTGTCGCACTGATGTCAGGGAAAAAGCGACGACAACCGACGCCGGACCTAGACTTTGGAATTCGGCCGACCGAGGACCCGCCTGACGGCAGGAGAACCCATCTGTTATGACTGCAGCTGTATGTACGATGAACATCAGGCAGATTAATGGATTGGTTGATGTTAGCCTCGGAAGCCACTTTAGGTAAAAAGGAGGGATTAGTCCTAAGGGATACTCTGTCCTTATGGAAGACAAGATACAGAGGTTTAGTACAAAGGGCCTGAAGCTCCGATACCCTTCTAGCTGAGGTAATAGCAATAAAGAAGGCAGTTTTCCAAGACAGATACTTTAAGTCAACCGAAGCTGCAGGCTCAAAGGGGGGGGGCCAGTAAGAGCCTGGAGGACTAATGTTAGATCCCACGGAGGAACCGCATTCTTGACAGGAGGTCTTAAAAGAAAGGTACCCTTCAAGAAGGTCTTACAGATCTTAGAGGAAGCTAAGGGACCAAGATTGTCTCCGATGTGGAAGTGGGAAATGGCCGCCATTTGAACCTTCACAATTGAAGAACTGGCTCCTTGATGAAAGATGTGGGATAAGAACTCAAGTACTACTGGAATGGGAGCCGTAAAGGGGTCCAAATTCCTTTGCCCGGCCCAGATAGAAAAACGTTTCCATTTACTGTTGTAGACTTTCCTGGTAGAAGGCTTATGTGCCGCCACCAGGATGGATTTAACTGCGGACGAGATGCCGGGAGTCCTAGCCACTAACGGAACTGGATCAACCAAGCGGAAAGCTTGAGGTCATCCAGGTTCAGAGTTTTCAATCCCAAAGGATGAGAAATCAGATCCGGAATGGGAACTTAGATCTAAGGAGGAGCTATGAGATGAGACTGCAGGTATGGGAACGAGGTTTGACGAGGCCAGAATGGGGCTATGAGGATAACCTTGCCCCCCAACCGACGAGCTTTCTGCAAGAATTTTGTCATTAACGGGAGAGGAGGATAAGCATAAAGACCACCTTATGGCCAAGCATGAACTAGACCGTCTCTCTGGGGGGGTCTCCCCCTGGTGGAGGGATTAGAGTGAAAAACTCGCTGCACTTTGTGTTCGAAGGCAATACGAACAGATCGCAGCAAGGTTGACCCCATTTGAGGAAGATCTGTTTCGCTACTAAGGGGTTCAGCGACCAATCGTAAGGTGAGAGGATAGTTCGACTCAGCTTGTCCACTAGAATGTTGGACCGTCCTGGAATGTGCATTGCTAGCAGAAAATGGTTGGTGGATATCGCTCACTCCCAAACTCTCATGGCTTCTCGGCAAAGGGGGGTAAGACCTGGTCCCCCCCCCGTTTGTTGATGTACCAGACCACTGACATGTTGTCTGTCTAAATTGCAATAGTCCCTAGAGGAAAAAGGGCATGGAGAGCTTGCAATGCTAGAAGCACTGCCCTCATCTCCAGAACACTGATATGCAGAACGGTCTCTGTTGGAGTCCACGTGCCTTGGATGGTTCTGCCCATGCAATGCTCCACCCCCACCCTAGGCGAGAAGCATCCATGGTCACCGTGGCTTGGGGTAGAGGCATCAAAAAGGGCCGCCTTTCCCGAAGCTCACGGGAATGGAGCCACCAAAGCAGAGATTACCTGCAAACCCTGCTGAGGGGAATCGGGGAGTACAACGGATGTCGAAGGATGGACCACTGGACCTGCAAGGTCCATTGAAGAACCCTCATATTCAAGTGGGCTAGGGGTGAAAAGTTGATAGCTACCGCCATAGACCCTAGAGACCTCAGGACTAATTCCGCTGGTGGGGCCGGAGACTGTAGAAGGGCTAAGACATGGAGAGTTAGGTTGTGGAGTCTGTCCGACGTCAAGAAGACCTTGGACTGAAGCCTGTCTATTCTGGCCCCTATGAACTCCAGGACCTGAGCAGTCTGAGGGGACGATTTTTTGTAATTTATAGTGATCCCCAACTGGTGGGCCAAACGCATGAAATAATCCCTGGCCGAGCATAGCAGATACCTGGTGGGAGCGGCGAGGAGCCAGTCGTCCAGGTAAGGAAAGACCTGTATTCCCTCTAGCCTCAGGTGGGCCGCTACAACTGCCATGACCTTGGTGAACACCCTGGGGGCTGTGGTGAGGCCGAAAGGGAAAACCCTGAACTGATAATGACTGGCCCCCAACCAAAAGTGGAGAAACCTCCCGGATCGCCTGTTCATTAGAATGTGACAGTACGCATCCTTGAGGTCTATGTAGCACATCCAGTCGTTCTCCTGCAGAAGGGGGGAATAGATTGAATGGTGACCATCCGGAATTTCTCCTTGGCGGCAACGGAAAGGTTCAATGTAGACAGGTTGAGAATTGGCCTCAAGTCCCCCATCTTTTCTGGCACCAAAAAGAACCTGGAGTAACTGCCTAATCCGAACTGGCCAGGGATGGACGTGCTGGATGGCTCTTTTTCTTAGCAGCTCTTTTATCTCTAAAGCTGCCGCCTCCCTCTGATTGGGTGAGACATTGGGGAGGTGCCCCAACTGAGGGGGAGGGTTCATGAAGGGAATAGATTAACCTCTGGATATTAATCGGAGCACCCAGCGATCTGTAGTGATGGACCCCCAATGTGCTAGGTGTTCCGAGAAACGCCCCTCGACTGCCTCCAGAGAAGAGCAGTCGAGTAACCCCTCAGGGTTGCTGCGCGGGTCGGTCAGAGAAAGGTTCCCTCTACCCGAAATTCTTCAGCCCCCCCTCTGCCTCTGGGCCGGCGTCCGCCTTGTCCTCCCCTGCCTCTGAAGGATGAAGGGTCCGGAGCGAAATGGGATTGTTGAGATTTCCGGAACCACATCTTCTTCTGTCCTCTCTGGTTCTTGGAAAAGGACCTTTGAGGAGCCGAGAAGCGGATTCCGACGGCAGACGTTTTCCCGTCTTTCTCGCTCTGGAGTAGCATATCGCGGACGGTCTTGCCAAACAAAGTAGAATCGTTAAAGGGAGCATTCGCAAAGGATGCCTTGAAGGGTTACGCAAAATTGCACAGAGGGAGCCAGGCATGACGCCGCAAGGAAATGCCTGTTCCGCTGGCTCTAGCCGCCCCCTCCGTGGCGTGTGTGAGAGAAGCCACATAGAAGTGTTGGATACCGACCTTAGAGTGGTCATTCGTGCCGAGAAGGTTCTTTTGTCCTCGGCCGACATGGACTCCGGGGGTGACCCAACTTACTCTTTGATTAGATCCCGCTGAAGGCGAATCACATGTGCCAAGTAGTTCAGCGCCCTTACGGAGAAGGTGGCTGAAGCGAACATCCGCTTTCCAATGCGGTCCATCATCCAAGACTCCTTGCTGGGAGGATGTACCGAGGAACTATCCTGAGCTAGTTCCTTCCTGGTGGCTGCCGCCTCCCTCTGATTGGGTGGGACATTGGGGAGGTGCCCCAACTGAGGGGGAGGGTTCATGAAGGGAATATAGTAACCTCTGGATATTAATCGGAGCACCCAGCGATCTGTAGTGATGGACCCCCAATGTGCTAGGTGTTCCGAGAAACGCCCCTCGACTGTCTCCAGAGAGGAGCAGTCGAGCAACCCCTCAGGGTTGCTGCACGGGTCGGTCGGAAAAAGGTTCCCTCTACCCGAAATTCATCTACTGGGGAACCTTTGCTCCACGCCATCCTGTCTGTCGGGGACTAAGGATTTTATCTGGTATCCTGGGGATAGGCTCTACAGTGTCCGGTTCCTTCCACTCCCTGGTAGTTATAAGATCTACCAGGGGGGGTCGGCTGGAGGGGACACCCAAGAGGTAGATGGGCCTGTGTCAAACGCCTCCAGAAATACAGACTCATCCGAGGAAAGGTTTTGGACTGACCACCCCCCTCTAATGCACAGCATCTCCATGATGTCTCCAAAGGAGACATCTTCGGGGGGTGACCTGGGGGAACCTTCTCCTTCCTCCAAGTCAGTGTCTTCCGTGAGGGACTCGCGGGAGTCCAAGTGCCTCCTTTTACACTTTCGTTTGTGAGGAGCCTCTTCGAGGGGGCTGTCCGAGGAAGGCTCACCAACCAGGTCCTGTTCCTCTACGGGAAGCATCTGGGACGTAGACACAGGCTGTCCCTGGGGCCTAATGATGGATGTCAGGCCCGTCTGCGAGGGAATGGCGGGTGGATCCGTAGCACGAGCCAGGAGCCTCAAATCCCTCGAGATGACCCTCTCCATGACGAAGGCCGACGGACAACCGCTCTCCCTATGATCCAAGAGCAGCCCCCTTGGATCTGACGTGTGGATCGGCACTGGAGCCGAAGCAATCGGACCCAAAAGAGAAGTGTGCTCCGTCCGCATCAGAGCCAAAGACACATTCACCCCTCCGGATCCGAGGCTCGGATCCGAAAAGGGACCCGACAAACGCGAGGGTACAGTCGGCGAAGTAGCGATTGCTATCAGCGCCGACTCCCCGGCTCCAACGCTACCCAGATCCGACGGCTCCAAAACCAGATAGTGGATTAGAGAAGGAGCAATGGGGGCAAAGAAAGGGGCCGAGCTCCCCCCCCCAGAGAGGGGGGAGGCAACAGCACTCCCATCTGCATCTGGGCCTGGAGGAAGCGATGCATCATCCGGTCCATGTCCGCATCCGAAAGGCTCCTAGTTGACCTAGAAGAAGCCACCGAGGCTGGCCAGGAAGGCCACCTCGACGACCTCGTAGGGGACCGGGTCTCCTCCGGCGAGAAAAGTACAGTTTTGTACCTATCATAAATGTAGATGACCGAGAGGAATGCATCTGCAGTCCTAACAAATGGGTTGTCCTGCCTCAGGCAGCCCTTCGGTCGGCCCGATTCCAAAGTCTGGGTCTGGCCTCGGCTGATGTCGCACTTCACCCGACGTCACTGCTACTGTTGATTGGGTATAAAGGCATCAGCCGATGCCATTTTCCTCAGTGTTTCTTGCCCCAGATGCCAGGTGCCCTCTAGGAAGGCTAAATTTGGATAAATGCAAATGATTCCAAATAGCAGAGAGCAAACAACAAATAAACATGTATGTACGTATATACAAACAAATACACCATAATAGATTCCCCCAGCTAGCTACAAGATGGGCAAATACCCTAGGAGTACCACAGAGGGGAAGGAGGGCGGGTAATCCTGACTGCAGATGCATTCCTCTCGGACATCTACATTTATGGTAGGTACAAAACTGTACTATGTCCTTCAAGGATGCATCTGCAGTCCTAACAAATGGGTAGAATACCATAGCCAAACTGGGGGAGGAGGCACTAATAAGATTATGGTGTTGTTAAGATCCCTTGCAAAACAGCAGTGGCAAAACCTGCTCGGGATCTGGAGTATAAAGGCAGATTATAATGCTTGGCAAATGTATGCACGGAGCTCCAAGTAGCAGCCTCTAAAATGTCTTTGGTAGCCACTCCTCGTAAGAAAGCTGTAGTAGTGGCTGTAGCCCTTGTGGAGTGAGGCCTGATGTTTTCTGGAGTTGTCTTCCCATGAAAGGAGTAACAAAATCTAATGCAATTTCCTATCCATTTTGAGACTGTCTGTTTTGAAATTGCTTTTCCTTCCATTCCTGCTGCATATGCTACCAGAAGCTGGTCAGTTTTTCTGTTGCTCTTGGTTCTGTCCAGGTAGTAGCGCAATTGTCTGTGTACATCCAAGGTGTGCAGTAGTCTTTCCCCCCTGTTCTGTGGGTTGGGGAAGAATGTTGGTAGGTGGATAGCTTGGTTCAATGATACCCTGGAGACCACCTTTGGCATAAAGGTAGGGTTAGTTCTCAAGGACACTCTATCCTGATGGAAGATAAGGAAGGGCTGTACTGCCATTAATGCCTGTAATTCAGAAACCCTACTTGCTGAAGTGATTGCAAGCAGGAAGGCAGTTTTCCAAGATAAGAACTGTAATTCTGCTGTTGCTGCTGGTTCAAAAGGGGGAAGAGTTAACTTTTCCAGCACAAAGTTCAGGTCCCATGTAGGCAGAGGTGGCTTCCTTGGAGGCTTTACATTTTTAATTCCTCTCAGAAACTGCCTGAGTAGAGGATGAGAGAAGACTGGAGGATCCATGTTGTATTCTGCTGAAATTGCTGATGCATGAATCTTGATGGAGGAGTAAGACAGGCCATTGTGGAAAAGTTCTGCTAAATATTCCAGGATGTTAGCTATGTTTGCCAATGATACATTTTCTCCTTTTGCTGTACTCCAAATGAGATATCTTTTCCATTTTGCTGAATAAGTCTTCCTTGTGGAGGGTCTGCGAGCCTCCAGGATAATGTCTTTAACCCTCTGAGATAGTGGTGGGTTATTTTGTCTCATGTAAGATTCCAAGCAGCTAGCTGCAGTGTTTTCAAGTTTGGATGCAGGATCTTGAAGTTGTTCTGTGTTAGCAGCAGAGGAACTAGAGGTAGAGGCCATGCGTGTGCCCGAGACATACTTCTCAGAAGCGGGTACCAATGCTGCCTCGGCCAATCTGGAGCTATCAGTATGATCCTTGGGTGCTCTTCTTTGATCTTCAGTAGCACTTTGTGCATCAAAGGTAGAGGTGGGAATGCATATGCTGTTAGGTTTTCCCAACTGAAGGATAGGGAGTCCACCTTCCAAGCAAGTGGGTGGTATGTCCTTGTGCAGAATTTTCTCAATTGGTGGTTGTGTGGGGATGCGAACAGGTCTATTTCTGGTAGCCCCCATTTCTCTGTAATGGTTTTGAAGATGTCCGGATGCAGCATCCATTCGTGGGCATCTGTGGTAGTTCTGCTTAATGTGTCTGCTAATATATTTTCTTTTCCTGGCACAAATAGGGCCTGGAGCTGAATGTTGAGGTTCAGGGCCACATTCCACAGGTCCATTGCCATCCGGCATAGAGGATATGAATGTGTGCCTCCCTGCTTGTTGATATACCACATAACTGTGGTGTTGTCCGTCCTTATCAGCAAATGACCCTGTTGAAGAAACGGTCTGAATGTCTGAATTGCCTGTTTCACCGCCAGCATCTCTTTTTGATTTATGTGTAGGTTCAGTTGATCCTGTGTCCATAGGCCTTGTATACACTTGTCTTCCATGTGTGCCCCCCAACCGAGGTCTGAGGCGTCCGTGGTGATAGTCTGGCTTGGTTGAGGGCTGTGGAAAGGCAGTCCTTTGTTCAAATGACAGGCCTGAGCCCACCACAGGAATTCTTGCTTCAGGTATGGAATTATTGGAATTTGGGTTTCTAGGCTGTGCTTGTGCTGAGACCATAAATTCCTTAGGTACCATTGCAACTTCCTCATATGTAGTCTGGCATGTGGGATCAATATTATGCAGGATGCCATGTAACCCAGGGCTTGCAGGATTTTCCTTGCTGTAAGCTGGTTCTGCGTTGTTACTGCCTTGAAATAGAGTGGTAGTTGCTTTTGCTTTTCTGCTGTGAGAAATGCCATTTGTTTTGATGTGTCCAGTTCTGCACCCAAGAATGTAATCCTTTGGGATGGTACCAGCCTTGACTTTTTTATGTTGACTGTGTATCCCAAGGCCTGCAGTAGGTGAATAACTTTTTCCAAATCTTTTGTTAATTTGATCTTGTTGTCCGCTTGTAGCAGGCAGTCGTCCAGGTATGGATAAATGTGAATTCCCTGAAGCCTGCAATGAGCAATTACTGATGCCAGGCATTTCGTGAATACTCTGGGTGCAGTAGATAAGCCAAAGGGCAATGCTGAGAATTGATAATGCTCTGATCCTGCAAGAAATCTGAGGTATCTTCTGCAATCTGGTCAAATAGGGACGTGCAGGTATGCCTCCTTGAGATCTAGAGTCACCAGCCAAGCCTCCTTGCCCAGCATGGGAAGAAGGTGCTGTAGGGTCAGCATTTTGAATTTTGGAACAATGAGATATGTGTTGAGAGTGGACAGGTCGAGAATAGGCCTCCATTGGTTTTCTTTTCTTGGTACCAGGAAAAGTCTGGAATAAAATCCTTGTCCTTGTTCCATAGCCGGTACCTTTTCTATAGCTCTCATCCTTAGTAAGTGGTTGATTTGTCCTAGAGCGTTTGTCTTTTGGTTTGGTGGTAGGTTTGGCATTCCTCTCTTCCTTGGTAGAGTATGGAAGTGAAACCTGTAGCCTTTGTCTATTGTCTGTAAAATCCATTTGTCTCCTGTAATGTAATGCCAGTTTACTGAGAATAAGGCTAGCTTTCCGCCTAAGGGTGCTTCCAGTTGTTCCCTGGTAGGCGGTATCAGAGCCAAGTCACTGTGACTGTCCTGTGGAAGTGGTAGTGGCTGGATCTGTGGCAGTACTTCTCTGGTTGTTAGGCTGCCACTGACGTCCTCTGTAGGCACCTCTGGAATGACCTCTGCCTCTTGAGCGCCTATTTCTGCTTCTCTGTGCTCTGGTGTCTGGAAAGGACCAATTCTTCGAAGGCCAATTTCTACTAAACCTAGGAGGCTGGACCTGTAAGAAGTCCTTGACTGTTTGGACAGATTTTGCTTTTTCCTCCACCTTCTTTAACACTTGCTGTGCAGGGGAGCCAAACAAACTGAGTTTCTCCATGGGAGCATCTAGGAGCTTTGACTTTACATGGTCTGGTAAGGATTGCTCTTTTAACCATGCATGCCTTCTGATCACTGTACCAGTCATAGCTGATCTAAAGGAAGCCTCCAGTGCATCATAGCCGCATTTTAAGGAATGATTACTGACCTGTTGAGTGTTATGTACCAAATCCTGAAGGGACTTACGGTCTATAGGTTCAGGAGAGGATAGTTTTATTTAACTGATCTAACAAAAATTCCTGATACTGAATCATGTGGAATTGACAGTTTAAAGCCCTAGCCGAAAGAGTAGCAGAAGTATAAACTTTTTTACCCCATCTCTCTAATGCTCTAGATTCTCTTTCAGAGGGGAGGGGTTTTTTGGCAGTTGCTACAGCTTTGGGGCCTTGCAAAATAGTTTCAGGATCTGCAATAGGAGCCTTATACAGGTGATAATGTGTGTCCGGGACCCTGTAGTATCTGTCGGGCTTAGCAGGGGCCGGAGGTAGAGAGTCAGGGGCAGTACAAGCATCATTGAATGCATCATCCACAACTGTTAGTACTGGAGGAATGGCTAAAGGCCTATGCTGTGGCAAATGCAAAAAGGTCCTGAGCCATTTCCTAGAATCTGAAAAATCCTGGCCCTGCCACTGAAATTGTTCCCTCATAGCATGCAAGGTTTCCCCAAAAGAAAATTCCTCAGGAGGAGAGGCAGAAGGAATGGAGTCTTCTGCTTCAGAATCCTCATATGGAGAGTAAGGGCCTTCTGGAGGATTTGAGTTTTCTGAATCATCAGAAGAATAATCTGTAGAAACTGGTTCAGGGGGCTCTGCTCTAGGCCTCTTCTCTGGAGGGGGATGAGAGGCCCTGTCAGGGTGAGGTTGGGATCCCCTGATCAAAGAAATGAGATCCTCTGCCAGGCTAAGCATTTGGGAGCTAGAGCTAGGCCTGTGTGAGGGGGTTTTAGCAGGCAAGGCCTTAGAAGATTTAGCTGCTTTAGCCCTAGAGAAAGCCTTGATAGACATGGATGCAGGGGGCCTAGCAGCTCCACGTGCAGGAGTAGATATGTCTAAGGGAATAGTATCTGAAAATTCCTGGGTGCCTGCTGCAGCAGGAGAAAATTCAGTAGCAGATTCAGCCACGCTGTGTGAGGCCTCGGCTGCAGGAGGAATGCTTTCGGCCGAAGGAAGAACCGAGGACTCGGTTTCAGCCGAAACCGAGACACTCGTGGTTGGCTTAACCATTGTTTCGGCCGAAACCGCGGACCGCGAGTGTCGGTCCTTTTCCTTATGCTTTTTAGCTAATTGTGAAGTCGGAGACTCCGACGGCATTTTGTAAGCAAAAGCGGGACCAAAAAACTCCTCCGCAAACTCCGACCGAAGTCTAAGTGTCCGTCGGTTGAAGGAAGCACAGGCTAAACAAGCTGCTACGTCGTGGTCTGGGCCTAAACAAGGAAGGCAGTAAGAGTGGAAATCCTTATGAGGTATTTGTTTCCCACAAGTTAAACAATTATTTACTTTTTCTGACATCGGCTGCGGCAAGAAAGAGTCCCCAACGGGGTACTTAGCATTTTAGAAGTCTTTGGTAGTAGAAATCTCTGGATCTGACCGACCGGCACTTGCGAACATCTTCTGCTTCGGGCACCGCGCGGCAAGAAAGACTGAGGAAAATGGTGTTGGCTGATGCCTTTATACCCAATCGACAGTAGCAGTGACGTCGTGTGAAGTGCGACATCAGCCGAGGCCAGACCCAGACTTTGGAATCGGGCCGACCGACGGGCTGCCTGAGGCAGGACAACCCATTTGTTAGGACTGCAGATGCATCCTTGAAGGACATCCTGGAGAATGGAGCCAAGAGGAGGAAGACCCAGAGACCTTCAAGGGAGAAAGGAGCTGCTTAGCCGGCGAGGCTGAGGGGGCAGAATCGGCCCACCGCTTATGGCACCTATGCCTCTCCCTGTCTCTTTCCTTCTCTCTCTATCTTTCTTACTGGCGTCCCTCTCTCCCTGGAACACATTGGGAGTTTGTGTCCCGGCCAGGGGAGCAGGAACAGTAGGCTGGACAGTCACAGCCGGTGCCACTGACGGAGAGGAGGAAGAAGCAAAATCCGTGGGCAAAAGGCCCGCAAGGATTAACTTTGTCCTCCTGTCCTTCAAAGCCCGGGGGTTGAAGGCGGCACAAATCAGACATCCTGATGATAAATGAGCAACCCCCAGGCAAATAATGCACTGAGGTGTGGCCATCGGCTGGGGACAGCTTACGGCCACACTCAGAGCATTTAGAAAATACGGCCTTAGGGCTTTCGGCCATGACAACGCATACACACACCCTCACACACAGATAAGGGGAAGGGAAAGGTTAAGACTAACTGACTACTAGAACAATTTAAGCTAAATAAACTAAGGGTCGACTAATACACACACAAACAATCTTTTGAGTAAAAAACCCTATGAAACCACTCACAAAACCGCCAGGAGCAAGTCACTCGTGCTTCAAGAAGCTGCAGCAAATGAGATCTGGGGACTGGAGGGAGGTAGCAGGGTATTATGGGTAAGGGGAGGAGCTTGGAAAGCTGCCAGGTCGGATCCGATACCCACAGGTTGCTGATCAAATGAAGTTAACTACTTCAGATCTTTATTTTCCACACAGTCAGGAATCAACATTATTTTCTGTTTAAGCAGTCTATTAATACGCTGTTGATATTTTAACATAAGAAATTGACAGTTTAAAGTTTTGATTGCCAATGTTGCATAAGTTTAAACCTTTTTGCCCCATCTATCCAGCACCCTGGAGTCTCTATCAGAAGGGGTAGGATTTTTAGCAGTAGAAGCCTTAATGCCCTTGGGCCCCTGAGAAATGGTTTCTGGATCTGCAACAGGATTTTTGTAAAGGAGCTTGTGGAACTCAGGAACCCTGTAGTATCTGTCAGACTTACTAGGGGCCGGAGGGAATCAGGGGCCAAACTGGATTCCGAGAACACATCATCAACAATGTCTAGAGTACAGGAGGTATAGCTAAAGACCTATGCTGAGGAAGAAGAAGGAAATCCCTAAGCCTCTTTTTTGAATCAGAAAATTCCTGGCTTTCCCAGTGGAAATGCTCCCTTAAAGTATGTAAGGTTTCCCCAAAAGAAAAATCCTCAGGAGGAGAAGCAGAGGGAATGGAATCCTCTGCATCAGAATCCTCATAAGTAGGCATGGACAAATCCAGGTATTTGTAAAAGTCAGAAGAAACAGAATCCTGATCAGAAGATTCATAATCAAGCTCAGCCCAAGGCCTCTTGGGGAGGGGGGTTGACTACCCCTGATTAGACTAATTAGATCTTCAGCCACTTTTACCATTTGTTTTTTAGGCATATGGGCCTGAACATGTGGCCTGGGCGTCATTTTTTTAGACATGGTTCAAGATTTAGGGTCTTAGTAATGAAGGTGGTGTCGATTTAATATGCAAGTCTGTAGACCTGAATACACCCTCAGAAGCCAGTGCCTGCACAGCAGCTCTGGACCCATCCAAGGTAGAGACATCCGCGGGCTCCTTAGGTGAAGTATCTCGCGGCATACCGGACTCTGAATGGGTCTCAGTAGGGGCCTGCGAATCAGAAGTAGCTGGTATCAGGAGCTGCGAAAGTGCCTCACTGAGTACTGGCAAACTGACGACTGGCTTAGGAGAAGCGTCGTCGGCAGTTCTGGACCTCGGCAGCCTGTCTCTGCCTTTCTTTGCATTTTTTCATAATTCCTGTAGTCGGATGGCTAACCGACGACATTTCTGGATAATTAAATGGAGAACTGAAATATTCAGAGGCAAAAATATACCGACGACGGGTAGTGCGCTGATTAAATAAAGCACAAAACCGATAGCAAGGTACATCGTGGTCAGGGCCTAGGAAAGGAATACAGTACGAATGAAAATCT
Organism: Protopterus annectens; assembly: GCF_019279795.1. Lineage (NCBI taxonomy): Eukaryota > Metazoa > Chordata > Ceratodontiformes > Protopteridae > Protopterus > Protopterus annectens. The sequence continues at coordinate 1,588,849,996 of NC_056737.1, forward strand.
TTATGAAGTATTTGCTTTCCACAAATAATGCAATTATTAACATTTACTGACATCGGTAAGGAGCAAGGAAAAGTTTACCCAACGGGGTACTTAGCTTTAGGTTGAAGGCAATTTCAGGAGTCGGCCGACTGGCACTTGTGAACTGCTTCTGCTTCGGGCACCGCACAGCATGAGAGACTGATTTATTGGCGTCGGCTACGTGTTTTATACCCCTGACGACCTGACGTCATGGAAGAAGGGACAGCAACTGACGCAGGACCCAAGACTTTGTTAATCAGGCTGACTGAGGGCAACTTGCCAGCAGATTACCCAAATGTAATGACTGAAACACTGAAACACGAAGAACATCTTTGGAATTACTAGAAAATAGTTCAGAATGGAAAGATCTAGGATAGGACGCCAGGTGCCTTCTTTTTTTAGAACTAGGAAAAGCCTGGAATAAAAGCCCTGGCCTAGCTGCACAGGAACTGGTTCTATTACTCCCAGATGAAACAAAGACAAAATTTGCTTTTCTACTTCTGCCTTTTGGTTTGGAGGAACATCTAGGAATCCCCTGGGAGGTGGAAAGGTGCGAAAAGAAAACTTGTGCCCCCGAGACACCGTTCTGAGCACCCATTTGTCGTTTGTGATACAAGCCCAGACATCTGAAAAAGGGCCAACCTTCCCCCTAAAGGACTCCCCAGGCAAACAAGAAAGTACAGTTTTGTACCTACCATAAATGTAGATGTCCGATAGACATGCAACTGCAGTCATAACATGTGGGTTGTCCTGCCTCAGGCAGCCCTCGGTCGGCCGGATTCCAAAGTCTGGGTCCGAAGTCGGCTGATGTCGCATTTCTCTCTGACGTCAGAGTGGCTGGAGCACATAAGCATCAGCCGACGGCATTTTCTTCAGTGTTTCTTGCCCCAGATGCCAGGTGCCCTCCAAGGAAGGCTGTAATCACATTGGAAGCCAAAAACAGGATTCCAAACAAATAAATGAGCAATAAAACAAATACACCATAACAGATATCCCCAGCTAAAAGTAACAGGGATAGGAGTGGACCCTAGGCATAGAGGGGTATGGAGGGAGGGAAAATCTGACTGCAGTTGCATGTCTATCGGACATCTACATTTATGGTAGGTACAAAACTGTACTATGTCCTTCAAGAATGCAACTGCAGTCATAACATGTGGGTAGAATACCATAGCTTAGCTGGGGGAGGAGAAATGCTCTAGGAAAACGATGGTGTGGCAATCAAACCCTGCAGGACTGCCGAAGCAAAGCCTGCTCTGGATCTGTAGTATAGAGGGAGATTGTAGTGTTTGGAAAATGTATGCACAGAGCTCCATGTAGCAGCTTCTAGAATGTCCTTGGTAGGCACCCCTCTTAAGAATGCTGTAGAGGTGGCTGTAGCTCTGGTGGAATGTGGTCTGACATTGGCTGGAACAGTCTTTCCATGAAAGGAATAACAGAATCTGATGCAATGTCCAATCCATTTAGAAATAGTCTGTTTTGAAATTGCTTTTCCTTGGACTGCAGGGGCGTAAGCTACAAAAAGTTGCTCAGACTTCCTACTGGCCTTGGTTCTGTCCAGGTAGTATCAAAGTTGTCTGTGAATGTCCAAGGTATGCAACAGTCTTTCCCCCTTATTCTCAGGATTGGGGAAGAAAGCAGGCAGATGAATGGCTTGATTTAAAGAAATCCTAGATACCACCTTTGGCATAAAAGTAGGGTTGGTCCTTAATGAAACCCTGTCTCTGTGAAAAATAATAAAGGGTGGTATTGCCATTAGGGCCTGTAGCTCCAAAACCCTTCTTGCTGAGGTAATTGCCAACAGGAAAGCTGTCTTCCATGAGAGAAATTGCAAGTCAACTGAAGCTGCTGGCTCAAATGGAGGTAGAGTCAGTTTTTCTAAGACAAAATTGAGGTCCCAGGCTGGCACTGGGGCCTTTCTTGGTGGCTTAATGTTCTTGATTCCCCTGAGGAATTGCCTTAGTAAGGGGTGAGAAAAAACAGGAGGATCAGTGTTGTATCTAGCTGAAATAGCAGATGCATGTATCTTTATGGAAGAATATGAGAGGCCGTTCTTTAACATATCTGCCAAATATTCCAAGATGAGTGGGATGTTCAGCAATGATGCATCATGTCCCTTGCTGGTATTCCAATTGTTGAATCTTTTCCACTTTGCTAAGTAAACCTTTCTGGTGGATGGTCTTCGAGCCTCTGTTAGTATCCGCTGAACTTCCTTGGAGAGATAAGCTGAAGTTATTTATGGGATCTCCCAGGCTGTTAGCTGCAGTGTCTGAAGATTTGGATGCAGTGTTTCGAAATTGTGTTGAGTCAAAAGTAGAGGCCACTGGGGAAGGGCCCACCTCCTGGTGTGACATATGCTCCGTAGTAGTGGGTACCAGTGTTGTCTTGGCCAGTCTGGAGCTATTATGATTCCCTTGGGTTTCTCTGCTTTGATCTTTAGTAATACTGAGGTCATCAGTGGCAGAGGTGGGAATGCATAGATTGCTAGGGAGTTCCAGTTGAATGAGAGAGCATCTATTTTCCAAGCTTTTGGATGGTATGTCCTTGTGCAAAATTTTGGTAGAAGATGGTTGAGGTGAGAGGCAAATAGGTCCACTTCTGGCTTGCCCCATGTCGAAGTGAGTTGTCTGAAGGCCTTCGGATGTAACCTCCACTCGTGTGGATTTGTGAAATTCCTGCTTAGGCTGTCCGCCAACACATTGTCTTTTCCTGGAACAAACTGGGATTGTAACTGGATGTTTAGGTTCAGTGATTTCTCCCAAAGCTGCATTGTCAGTCTGCACAGGGGGTAAGAGTGGGTGCCCCCCTGCTTGTTCATGTACCACATCACAGTGGTGTTGTCTGTCCGTATCATTAAATGGCCTTGCTGGAGTTGGTGTTGAAAAGCCTCGATGGCATGCATTACTGCCAGCATTTCCTTTTGGTTTATATGCAGATGTGTTTCCTTTGGAGACCATTGTCCTTGTATATACCTGCCTTCCAGGTGCGCCCCCCATCCAAGGTCTGAGGCGTCTGTAGTCATGGTCTGTGTTATCTGTGGTTTTTTGAATGACATACCTGTGTTTGCCTGGCTCACCGAGGCCCACCATAGGAATTCCTTTTGTAGGCATGGAATGAGTGGTATGACTGTCTCCAAGTTGTTGCTGTGTTAAGACCAAATGCTTTTTAGGTACCACTGAAGCTTTCTCATGTGTAGTCTTGCTAATGGAACCAGGAGAATGCAGGATGCCATGTAACCCAGGGCCTGTAGGAATCTCCTTGCAGTCATCTGGGTGAGTTTTGCTAAACCTTTGAGGTAATGAGTTAACTTCTCTTGCTTGTCTTCTGTCAGGTAAGCCATCTGAGAGGCTGTGTCTAGTTTGGCTCCTAAGAAGATTAATTGCTGGGATGGCTGCAGTCTTGACTTTTGGAAGTTGACTGTGTATCCCAGAGCTTAAAGTAATCGTATGACATAATCCAGGTTTTTTGTCAACATCAATTTGTCGTCCGCTTGTATGAGGCAGTCGTCCAGGTATGGGTAAATTTGTATACCCTGGAGCCTGCAATGAGCAATTACCGAAGCCAGGCATTTTGTAAATACTCTGGGTGCAGTAGATAAGCCAAATGGCAATGCTGAGAATTGATAATGCTCTGGCCCTGCAAGAAATCTGAGGTATCTTCTGCAGCTGTGTCTGATGGGGACATGCAGGTATGCCTCCTTGAGGTCCAGAGTAATCAGCCACGACCCCTTGCCCAGCATGGGAAGGAGTTGCTGTAGAGTCAGCATTTTGAACTTTGGTACTATGAGAAAGGTGTTTAATGCAGACAAGTCCAGTATTGGTCTCCATTGAGATTCTTTTCTTGGAACAAGGAACAGTCTTGAGTAAAACCCCTGGTCTTGTTCTTGTTGTGGAACTCTTTCTATTGCTTTCATCTGAGTCAGCAGAGTGATTTGCTTGATAGCCTCTGCCCTCTGATTTTGTGGTAGGTTTGGCATGCCTTGTTTTCTTGGTAAGGTATGAAAATAAAACCTGTATCCTCGGTCTATAATGTACAAAATCCATTTGTCCTTTGTCAATCTGTGCCAGTTTTCTGCAAACAGAGATAATTTCCCGCCCAAGGGAGCTTCTAGTTGTTCCCTGGTAGGCGGTAGTAGAAAAAAGTCATTGAGATTGTGGTTGTGGGGCAGGTGAAACCCCTGCGTCACTTCTTTGGTTTCCTGGCTGCCATTGTCGTCCCCTGTAAGGGCCTCTGTATTGGCCTCTTCCTCGGCCACGTCTGTTCTTACCCTTTGAAACTTTTCTGGATTAGGAAAGGACCAGTTTTTGAAGGCCAATTCCTACTGAATCTGGGGGTTGAACCTGGAGGAAATCTTTCACAGTCTGAACTGATTTTGCTTTTTCTTGATGGTCTTTAACACATCCTTAGCATTTGCACCAAAAGCTTGTTCTTTTCCAAAGGTGCATCCAGAAGTTTTGCTTTTACATGATCTGGTAGAGGTTGATCTTTTAACAAAGCATGTCTACGAATGACTGCCCCTGTCATAGCTGCCCTACATGAAGCTTCCAGTGCATCATATCCACACTGCAGGAAGTGATTGCTTACTTGCTGAGTGTTATGTACAGCTTCCTGCAAAGTCTTCCTGTCTAAAGGATCAGGAGTGGCTAATGTTTTTTTGTAAATCTTCTAACAGATAATCCTGATATTGTAACATATGAAAAAGGCAATTTAAAGCTCTCATAGATAAGGTAGTGGATGTGTAAACCTTTTGCCCCATCTCTCTAATGACCTAGCTTCCCTGTTGGAGGGCAAAGGATTTTTGAGGTGGAGGCTGAAACTCCTTTAGGCCCCTGTGAAATAGTTTCTAAATCAGCAGTATGGGCCCTGAATAAATGGGAATGAGTTTCTGGGACCCTGTAATACCTGTCTGGCTTGGCTGGAGCAGGAGGAAGAGAATCAGGGTAGCACTAGAGTCAGAATACAAATCATCCAGAACATCAAGTACAGGAGGAATAGCTAAGGGCCTGTGCTGAGGCTTCTTAAGGAAAGTCCTAAGGCGTTTCCTAGAATCAGAATATTCCTGACCTTGCCACTTGAAATGTTCCCTCATGGTGTGCAGAACTTCCCCAAAAGAAATATCCTCAGGAGGGGAGGCCGTGGGGATGGAATCTTCTGCATCCGAGTCCTCATAGGTCTGGAAGAGCTCTTCCTGGCTATCAGAGTGGACAGAGCCCTCAGAATCTTCATCTGAAGGAGTAGGGTCAGAGGGTTCAACCCGGGGCCTTTTATCAGGAGGAGGCTGGGATCCTCTCTCAGGATGGGCCTGCGAACCTCTAATCATGGAAATTAAATCAGCAGCCATGGACATAATTTGTGTCTCTGGAGTCGGCTGTGGTAAGGATTTAGAAGTAATATGCTTTGTTTTGCTGGCTGCCTTAGCCCTAGTGTAGGCCTTAATAGACATGGCCATAGGGGGCCTGGCAGCTCCACGTGCAGGAGTGACCTTGTCTACAGCAATGGTCTCGGGCATTTCCTTGGTTTCGGTATCCGGAGGAAAAACTATAACTGGCATCGGAGTAATGTCTGGAATCGGAGTCGTCGGTAATGCGGTGTCTTCGGTTCGGAGCAGTGGAGAGACAGTCTCAGAGGGAACCGGAGCACTCGCACTAGGTTTTGGCGTGGAGTCGGTGGTAGACGCGGGCCGAGGATGTCGGTCCCGGTCTTTTCGCTTTTTGGGAGTTTGCGATGTCGGAAGATCCGACGGCATGGTGTAAGCAAAATTATCGCCGAAAAAAACTTCAGCGAACTCCGCCCGGCGCCTGAGAGTGCGCTTGTTGAAGCGAGCACAGGCTACACAGGCTGAGACGTCGTGGTCTGGGCCCAGGCAAGGGAGACAGTAAGAGTGGAAATCCTTATGAGGTATTTGTTTACCACAAGAAAGACAATTGTTAACTTTTTCAGTAATTTCTGACATCGGCTGAGGCAAGAAAAGGTCCCCAACGGGTACTTAGCTTTTGATGACTTCGTATCGTAGAATACAGGAGCTGACCGACCGGCACTTGCGAACTGGTTCTGCTTGCACCGCGGCAAGAAAGACTGAAGAAAATGGCGTCGGCTGATGCTTATGTACTCCAGCCGCTCTGACGTCAGAGAGAAATGCGACATCAGCCGACGTCGGACCCAGACTTTGGAATCCGGCCGACCGAGGGCTGCCTGAGGCAGGACAACCCACATGTTATGACTGCAGTTGCATTCTTGAAGGACATCAGGCAGAAGTTGTAAAAGGTCACAGAGTGCTTTGATTGAGATGCAGGCTTGGAGCTTCCCGCCTTAGAAATGGAAGCCTGCCACCGCCTAGACCTTTGAGGGGTAGCTGTCTGCTCCCTAGAAGATTTGTAGCCCCTAGTCCTGGAACGGTTCTGTCTGCTGGTATCAGAAAAGGTCCAACTCTTGGAAGGGTAATTCCTGCTAAAGCAAGGGGGCTGAACTTGCAGAAAATCTTTAACAGTTTGCATGGACTTGGCCTTATCCTCCATCTTCTTAAGCACCTCCTCAGCTTTGCTGCCAAAAAGATTGTCTTTATGCAAAGGTACATCCAAAAGCTTAGCTTAGCCTTGACAGGTTCTGGAAAAGGCTGTTCTCTGAGCCAAGCGTGCCTTCTAATAACAGATCCTGTAGCCGTAGCCCTACTGGAGGCCTCAAGGATGTCAAAACCACAATGCAAAGAATGCTTATTGACCAACGTGGCTGAATTCAACAAATCCTGCATGTCCTTACTCTCTGCCAAAAGAGGTACATTTGCACTCTTAGACTTAATAGCCTCCAAGGTGTGCTGTTGGTACTTCAGCATATGAAAAAGACAATTGGTAGCCCTAATGGCTAGGGTGGCAGAGGTATAAACTTTCTTGCCCCACCTATCTAGGTTCCTAGATTCTCTGTCCGATGGAACCGGATTCCTGGTAACTGTGGCCTTAACCCCTTCAGGGCCCTGAGAAATAATCTCTGGATCCACCACCGAGTTCCTGAAAAGACATAAATGAGAACCAGGAACTCTGTAGTACCTGTCAGGTTTCCTGGGAGCAGGAAGAATTTGGAGACAAAGAATTTTCCAGAAAAACATCATCAACTTCTTCCAATACAGGGGGAATAGCAAGAGGCTTATGCTGAGGTAAATCAAGAAACTCCCTAATCCGTTTCTTAGATTGTGGATAATCCTGGCATTCGCATTTAAAATGTTCCCCGAGGGTATTTAAAGTGTCACCAAAAGAGAAGTCCTCTGGAGGAGAAGCCAAAGGAATGGACTCCCCTGCATCTGAATCATCAAAGGGAGAAAAAAAGTACAGTTTTGTACCTACCATAAATGTAGATGTTCGAGTGTTCACACTGCTGCAGTCATCACTCATGGGTTATCCTGCCATCAGGCGGTCCCGCAGTCGGCCCGAGTTCCAAAGTCTTGGTCTGGCGTCAGTTGCTGCCGCTTCTTCCCTGACGTCAGTGCGCCAGGGGTATACAAGATGCATCAGATGCCATTTTCTTCAGTTTTTCTTGCCCCAGATGTCAAGTGCCCCCAACAGGTAGGCAATACATATTGCTATATAAAAATATACATATAAAAATAAAACAATACCTTCAGTCACAAGCGAATACACCACAGAGGTTGTATGGGATAGAAAGGAATAGATAAGTTCAGCTAGTTCAGAGGGGATGGAGTGAGGGTAACCTGGACTGCAGCAGTGTGAGCACTCGAACATCTACATTTACGGTAGGTACAAAACTGTACTATGTTCATCGTGTTGCACTGCTACAGTCATCACTCTTGGGTTGAATCCCAAAGCTAAGGATGGGTGGTGAAACTAAACAGGGTTTGGAGAGGCTAGTAGGCCCTGCAGAACTGCAGTGGCAAAGCCAGCTCTGGTTTTAGAGTATAGAGGTAAGTGATAATGCTTGGTGAAGGTGTGCACTGAACTCCAAAGTTGCAGCCTCCAAAATATCCTTGGCTGGTACGCCTCTGAGGAAGGCTGTTGATGTTGCTGTAGCCCTGGTGGAATGGGGCCTGATGGTACCAGGCACAGATTTCCCATGGTGTGTGTAGCAGAAACGGATACAATGTCCTATCCATTTTGAAATGGTCTGTTTTGAGCTAGCTTTTCCTTGAGATCCTGCAGCATAGGATACAAAAAGCTGGTCAGATTTTCTGAAAGCCTTAGTTTTATCCAAGTAGTAACGTAATTGCCTGTGAATGTCCAAAGAGTGTAGGAGCCTTTCCCCTTTGTTCTGGGGGTTTGGATAAAAGGTGGGCAAATGAATGGTTTGGTTTAGGGCCACACTGGTTACCACCTTTGGCATAAAGGAAGAGCTAGTTCGTAAAGAGACTCTGTCTTGATGAAAAATGATGAAAGGCTCCACTGCCATTAGGGCCTGTAGTTCTGAGACTCTTAATGCTGAAGTTATTGCTAGCAGTAAGGCAGTTTTCCATGATAGAAACTGTAGATCAGCAGTGAAAGCTGGTTCAAAGGGCAGAAGTGTAAGCTTTTCCAGAACAAAGTTGAGATCCCAAGTTGGTGTTGGTGTTCTCCGGGGTGGTCTTATGTTCTTAGCCCCTCTGAGGAACTGTCTTAGTAATGGATGTGAAAATATAGGAGGATCCGTGTTGTATTGAGCTGAAATAGCTGAGGCGTGGATCTTAATAGATGAGAAGGGAAGTCCTTTGTGCAACATCTCAGTTAAATATTGAAGAATCTGAGGAATATTTGGGACAAGGGGATTTTGGCCTTTAGCCTGGTTCCAGGCGCAGAATCTTTTCCATTTGTCTGAATTGACTTTCCTGGTGCTGGGCCTCCTGGCCTCCAGAATGACATACATCACAGCTTTAGAGAGAAGTGTTGACTGGTTATTTAGGCAATTTGCCATGCAGCCAGATTTAAAGTCTTGAGCTGGCTGTGTAGAATCTGATTGTTTTGCTGGGTCAGCAGGTGAGGAATTGTAGGCAAAATCCATGGTGGGCCTTGAGCCATGTTCCTTAGTATTGGATACCAGTGTTGGCATGGCCAGTCTGGAGCAATGAGTATCATTTGTGGCCTCTCTAATCTGGTTTCAGCAGCACCTTTGCTAGAAGAGGCAGTGGAGGAAAGGCATACACTGTCAATGTTTTCCAACTGAATGAGAGGGTGTCCACTTTCCAAGCTAGTGTGTGGTATGTCCTTGTGCAGAATTTCCGTAGTTGGTAGTTTTGGGGGGAAGCAAACAGATCTATGTCTGGGCTCCCCCATTTTTGAGTTATCATTGCGAATACTTGTGGATCTAGTTTCCACTCGTGAGGATCTGTGATGTTTCTGCTTAGATCGTCTGCCAGTGTGTTTTTCTTTCCTGGCAGGAATTGTGCTTGTAGTTGAACTTGGTAGGTCAGTGCTGTGTTCCACAAGGTGATTGCTTGTCTGCATAGGGGGTAGGAGTGTGTGCCCCCTTGCTTATGTACCACATCACTGTGATGTTGTCCGTCTTTATTAGGAGTTGTCCTGGATGTAGGAGGTCCTTGAAAGCTGTTAGGGCATTTTGTACAGCTAGCATCTCTTTTTGATTGATATGTAGATGCCTTTGGTTTGCAGACCATTTGCCCTGAATACCATGTCCTGCCATGTGTGCTCCCCAGGCATAATCCGATGCATCTGTTGTTATAGTTTGCCTGGCTGTGGGTATGGTGAAAGGCTGACCCTTGTTGAGGTGACATGCCTGAGCCCACCATAAAAACTCCTGTTGAAGGCAGGGAATGAGTGGAATTATTGTTTCCAAGCTGTGGCTGTGTTGAGACCATACGCTTTTCAGATACCATTGTAATTTCCTCATATGCAGTTTTGCAAATGGTATTAGTAGTATGCAAGATGCCATGAATCCCAAGGCCTGCAGAATTTTTCTTGCAGGGAGTTGGGTCTTTGTTGCCATCATTTTGAAGTACTGAGTCAGTTGTCTTTGCGTGTCTGGTGTGAGGTAAGCCATCTGGGCCGTTGTATTTAAGCTGGCATCCAGGAATATTATGTCTTGTGAGGGCACTAGTTTTGACTTCTTTTCATTTACTGTGTACCCTAGGCAACTTAGTAGGTTTTTGACAAACACCAGATGCTTTAATAGAATGTCCTTGCTTTCTGCTTGAATAAGGCAGTCGTCCAGGTATGGATATATTTGAATCCCTCTCTATCTGCAGTATGCAATTACTGGTGCCAGGCATTCTGTGAAGACCCTGGGCGCAGTAGATAAGCCAAAGGGCAGTGCAGAGAATTGGTAATGGGTTGAACCTGCAATAAATCGGAGGTATCTTCTGCAATTTTGTCTGATAGGGACATGCAGGTATGCCTCCTTGAGGTCCAACGTTACTAGCCAAGCCTTCTTGCCCAGCATGGGAAGAAGTTGCTTAGTGTTAGCATCTTTTATTTGGGTGCTTCCAGGTATGTGTTTAGAATTGAAAGGTCCAGAATGGGTCTCCAGGCTTTGTCCTTTCTGGGAACTAGAAACAGTCGAGTAAAAACCTTGTCCTTGCTCCTGTGCAGGAACCTGCTGAATGGCTCTCATGTCCATGAGAGCTGAAATTTGCTTTTGAGCCTCTGCCCATTGATTTGGTGGCAGGTTTGGTATTCCTTTTATCCTTGGCAAAGTGTGAAAGTGGAATCTGTATCCTTGAGATACAATATTTAGGACCCATTTGTCTTTTGTGATGATGTGCCAATTGTCTGCAAAAAGTGCTAGTTTTCCCCCAAGGGAGCTGCTAGGAGGGTTTTGCTTGGTAGTCTGAGGGGTAAGTCATTGTGTTTGTCTTCTGGTAGTTTGAGACCTGTCTTCTCCTCCTTTTTGTGTTGTGGCACTCCATTGTCGAGGCTGGTAAGAGCCTTGTGGCTGGCCTCTGCCTCTTGGGCGTCTGTATCTGCCCCTCTGTGGTCTGGCAAAAGCTGGAAAGGACCAGATTTTTGGTTGGCCAATTTCTGCTGAAATGAGGAGGTTGAACCTGTAAAAAATTCTTGACCGTCTGCATAGATTTTGCCTTATCCTCCATTTTCTTTAAAACTTCTTCTGCTTTTACACCAAATAAAACATCCTGCTGTAAGGGTGCATCCAATAACTTTGCTTTAACATGATCAGGTAAAGTTTGTTCTTTTAACCAAGCATGCCTACGTATGACAGACCCTGTCACTGCTGCTCTACAAGAAGCTTCCAATGAATCAAATCCACACTGCAAAGTATGTTTTCCCACTTGTTCAGCTGAATGCAACAAATCTTGCATTTCCCTGTAATCTGGCTGGTCTGTATGTGCGAGCATTTTTTGTTTTAATTGAGACATCAGATATTGCTGATATTTCAGCATGTGAAACTGACAATTTAAGGCCCTCATAGCTAGAGTAGCTGAGGTATATACTTTCTTTCCCCATCTGTCTAGAGCTCTAGAATCCCTTTCAGAGGACACAGGATTTTTAGCAGTAGAGGCTTTAATCCCTTTGGGACCCTGGGAAATGGTTTCTGGGTCAGCAACAGGGCTTTTATACAGGAATTTGTGTGAGTCAGGGACTCTGTAGTATCTGTCTGGTTTGGCTGGTGCAGGAGGTAGAGAATCTGGGTTAAGGCTAGATTCTGAATAAACATCATCCACAATGTCTAACACAGGTGGAATTACAAGTGGTCTGTGCTGGGGTAGTAAAAGGAACTCTCTGAGCCTTTTCTTAGAATCAGAGTAATCCTGGCCTTCCCAGTGGAAATGTTCCCTCATAGTATGTAAGGTTTCCCCAAAAGAGTAGTCTTCTGGGGGAGATGCAGAGGGGATAGACTCTTCAGCATCAGAATCTTCATAAGGGGGAAAGGAATATTCCTATTCCTCAGAAGAGTCTGAGGAAACTGAAACCTGGTCAGAGGAAGAGTAGTCCTCCCTCCTGCCTTGGCCTTTTATCAGGAGGGGGATGGGAACCCCTGATTAGGGTAATTAAGTCTTCAGCCATCTTAAGCATCTGTTTCCTAGGCATGGGGCCTTGTACTGGTGACTGCTGTGCAGTCTTCTTTGTTTTTAAAGGAGTTTTCTGTTTTGCATAGGATTTAATAGTGAGTGTAGTCGGTCTGAAGACACCTTCAGCAACTGAAGGCGTTTCAACTGCACCGGAATCTCCTTCAGGTAAGGAGTCGGAAGGGCCTAAAGGTAAAGGTTGTGGAGGCCTAGTAATCTCCACTTGTGAATCGGATGTTGCCTGGGGTTCTAAATCAGCGGTCGTCAGGGGCTGCGTAGGCGCCTCACTGAAAACCGGAGAACCGGCGACTGGTCTAGCAGAGGCCTCGGAGTCCGGTTTGGATTTTGGCTGCCTGTCCTTATCTTTGAGTTTTTTATGCATTCCGGTCGTCGGTTGCTCCGACGGCATGGTATAATTAAATTTCCTACCAAAATAATGTCGGGCGACATCAAACCGACGTTTAATAGTTCGTTTATTAAACCAAGCACAAAACCGACAACCTGTGACGTCGTGGTCTGGGCCTAGGCAAGGAATACAATAAGAATGAAAGTCCTTGTGAGGTATTTGCTTCCCACAAGAAATGCAATTGTTAACTTTTTCTGACATCGGACTGAGGGAAGAAAAGGTTCCCCAACGGGGTACTTAGCTTTATGAAGACTTCGGTCTGAAATTCGATTGGAAAATCTCAGGAGTCGGCCGACCGGCACTTGTGAACTACTTCTGCTTCGGGCACCACGCGGCAAGAAAGACTGAAGAAAATGGTGTCGGATGCATCTTATATACCCCTGGCGCACTGACGTCAGGGAAGAAGTGACAGCAACTGACGCCGGACCAAGACTTTGGAACTCGGGCCGACTGCGGGACCGCCTGATGGCAGGATAACCCAAGAGTGATGACTGCAGCAGTGTAACACGATGAACATCCTGAGAAAATACCTCTTCATCAGCAGAAATGCTGGAAGAAACAGATCCTGAACACGACAAAACCTCAGGAGAAACCTCCCTACCCCTTTTAGGAGGCTGAGGCTGAGAACCCCTGATGAGAGTTAACAAATGACTAACCATTTTAACCATCTGGGATTGAGGAGAACTAGAAGAAACCGGAGTCTGCCTTTTCACAGGCTTACGGATGGAAGGCTGACCTGCAAGCCTGAAGAACTCGGGAGGCCTGGCAAAGTGCAGTTGTGTACACTTAACATAAATGTAGATGTTCGAGTGTATTCACTGTTGCAGTCATTACATTTGGGTAATCTGCTGGCAGATCGCCCTCAGTCGGCCTGATTAACAAAGTATTGGGTCCTGCGTCGGTTGCTGTCCCTTCTTCCATTACGTCAGGTCGTCAGGGATATAAAACATGCAGCTGACGCCATTACATCAGTTTTTCTTGCCCCAGATGTCAGGTGCCCCCCAAAAGGGGAGCAAAATATATATAAATAATTTAAAACACAAAAATATACCTCCAAACAAAAGCAAATACACCAAAAAGGCTTTTAAGTGTAGTAAAAGAAAGGAGAGGCATAGTAAGAGAAAAAACAGGGGGATGGAGAGAGGGTAACCAGGACTGCAACAGTGAATACACTCGAACATCTACATTTATGGTAAGTGTACACAACTGTACTATGTTCTTCATATTTTACTGTTGCAGTCATTACATTTGGGCAGATTCCCAAAGCTAAGGTTGGGAGGATGGATTTATACAGCATTAGGACCGGCTACAAGGCCCTGCAAAACAGCAGTGGCAAAGCCAGCTCTGGATTTAGAGAAAATTGGTAAATGATTGTGCTTGGTGAAAGTATGAACTGAACTCCAGGTAGCAGCTTCTAGAGTATCCTTGGTAGCAACACCTCTGAGAAAGACTGCAGAAGTAGATAAAGCCCTGGTTGAATGAGATCTGATCCCCTGGGGGATAGGTTTTCCATGGTGCTTATAGCAGAAATGAATACAATGGCTTATCCATTTGGAAATGGTTTGCTTTCAGATAGCCTTTCCCTCTGCCCCTGCAGCAAATGCTACCAGCAGTTGTTCAGATCTTCTTCGAGATTTAGTTCTGTCCAAGTAAAATCTAAGTTGTCTGTGTATATCCAATGAATGCAGATTCACTCTCCCTTGTTCTGTGGATTGGGAAAGAAGGTTGGCAAATGAATGGACTGATTAAGAGCCACACTGGATACCACCTTGGGCATGAAGGATGAATTGGTCCTGAGTGACACCCTGTCCGTATGAAAGATGATGAAGGGCTCCACTGCCATAAGGGCCTGTAATTCAGAAATCCTTCTAGTCAAAGTGATTGCTAAAAGGAAGGCTGTTTTCCAGAAAAGAAATTTTAGGTCTGCAGTAACAGCTGACATGAAAGGAGGTAGAGTGCATTTCTCCAATACAAAGTTAAGGTCCCAGGCAGGGGTTACAGCTCTCCTGGGTATTCTCAAGTTTTGGGCCCCTCTGAGATACTGCTTTAGCAGAGGATGAGAGAAAGGGGGGGGGGGGGTTCTGCGTTGTAATGAGCTGAAATGGCTGAGGCATGGATTTTTATGGAAGAAAAAGACAAGCCCTTGTGAAGCATCTCAGTTAAGTATTGTAAAATCTGAGGTAAATTGGGCACTGCTGTGCTCATCCCTTGAGATTGATTCCAGGCACAGAATCTTTTGCATTTGTCAGCAGAAGACTTTCTAGTACTAGGTCTTCTCGCCTCCAAAATGACATCCATCACTGGTTTGCTGAGGGATGCTAAGGGGGAATTTAAGTGATTAGCCAAGCTGCAAGAGTCAATGTTTGGAGCTGAGGGTGCAGAATTTGGTTGTTCTGCTGAGACAGTAAGGAAGGTGTCTGAGGCAGTTGCCATGGAGGAATTTGTAACAGACTGCATAGGAGTGGGTACCAGTGTTGGCAAGGCCAGTCTGGAGCAATCAAAATCATTTTTGGTTTGTCCTGTTTGACTTTTAGTAGAACTTTGGAGAGCAGAGGCAGAGGGGGAAAGGCGTAGACTGACAGATTTTCTCAGCTGAAGGACAGAGCATCCTCTTTCCAGGCTTTTTTGTGAGGAGTTCTTGTGCAAAATTTGTCCAACTGGTAGTTCTGGACTGAGACAAAAAGATCTATGTCTGGGCTCCCCCAATTGTGTGTCAACATGTTGAAAATCCGTGGCTCCAGTTTCCATTCGTGTGGGTCCATGAGATTTCTGCTTAGTTCGTCTGCCAAAATATTCTGGTTTCCCAGCAGGAATTGAGCTTGTAGTTGTACTTAATAGCTCAAGGCCGTGTTCCACAATGCCATGGCTAGTCTGCAGAGGGGGTAGGAATGTGTACCCCCTTGCTTGTTTATGTACCACATAACTGTGGTGTTGCCCGTCTTTACCATTAGTTGTCCTGGATGAAGGTAGTCCTCGAAGGCTGTCAGTGCATTCTGTACAGCTAGCATTTCTTTTTGATTGATATGAAGGTGCATTTAGTTTGGGCTCCATTTGCCCTGAATGCACTTCCCTGCCAGATGAGTCCCCCCATGCATAGTCTGATGCATCTGTAGTTAAGGTTTGGGCGGCAGGGGGTGGTGAGAATGGCAGTCCCTTGTTTTGGTGGCAGGCCACTGCCCACCATAGGAACTCTAGTTGCAGGCAAGGTATTATAGGAATCATTGTTTCTAGGCTGTGACAATGTTGACTTCATAAACTTTTTAAGTACCACTGAAGTTTCCTCATATGCAGTCTTGCATATGGAATTAGAAGAATGCGGGAGGCCATGAACCCCAAGGCTTGCAGTATTTGTCTTGCAGATAACAGGGTTTTTGTGGCCACCTGTCTTGCAGATAACAGGGTTTTTGTGGCCACCTGTCCGAAGTAAGTCACCAATTGAATTTGCTTTTCTGGCGCAAGGAAAGTCATCTGGGCAGTTGTATTCAAGCTTGCACCCATGAATGTAATTTCTTGTGAGGGTACTAGTTGTGATTTGT
Organism: Protopterus annectens; assembly: GCF_019279795.1. Lineage (NCBI taxonomy): Eukaryota > Metazoa > Chordata > Ceratodontiformes > Protopteridae > Protopterus > Protopterus annectens. Next base: position 1,588,865,909 of record NC_056737.1, read on the forward strand.
TTTCGTTTATGGTGTACCCTAGACAAGTTAGAACCCTTTTTACAAACACCAGATGGTTTAGAAGAATGGACTTGTTTTCTGCCTGAATTAGACAATCGTCCAGGTATGGATATAATTGAATATTTCTTTGCCTGCAAAATGCAATTACTGGAGCCAGGCACTTAGTGAATACTCTGGGTGCAGTAGATAAGCCAAAGGGCAGTGCAGAGAACTGATAATGCAAGTAGCCTGCTTTGAAGCGGAGGTATCTTCTGCAAGACTCCCTGATTGGAATATGCAGGTAAGCCTCTTTTAAATCTAGAGTTGCCAAGCAGGCATCTTTGCCTAGCATAGGAAGTAACTGATGAAGAGTCAGCATCTTGAATTTTGGAATGTCCAGAAAGGTGTTTAGAGTAGACAGGTCCAGAATTGGATGCCATGATTTGTCTTTTCTGGGTACCAGGAAAAGTCTGGAATAAAAACCTTGTCCCTTTTCCTCTTCTGGTACTAGTTGAATAGCCCCCATGTTTAGGAGGGAAAGTACTTGTTTTTGAGCCTCTGCCCACTGATTTTGCGGCAGGTCTGGCCATCCGGATGGAGTTGGCAACATGTGGAAATGAAACCTGTAACCCTGAGACACTATATTTAAAACCCATTTGTCCTGGGTTATAAGTTGCCAGTTTTTTGCATGAAGAGCCAGTTTTCCCCCCAAAGGGGTGGCTAATGGGTAAGTGCTTGGTAATATTAAAGGAAAGTCATTGAGACTGTTTACCATAGGGAGGTGTCCTGTTGTTTCCAGATTTGGAAGCGGAGGCACCCCATTGCTTAGTTCTGAAAGACCCTTGTGACTGAAACCTGGTGCTTTTGGAACGTCTGTGCTTGGCTTGAATGGCTCTGGAAGGAACTGGAATGGACCAGTTCTTAGTAGGCCAGTGCCTACTAAATCTTGGAGGTTGCACTTGTAAGAAATCTTTCACAGTTTGCACAGATTTAGCTTTATCTTCCATCTTTTTTAAAACTTCTTCAGCCTTATTGCCAAACAGACGGTCCTGCTGCAAAGGAGCACCCAACAATTTTGCTTTAACATGATCAGGCAGAGATTGCTCCTTAAGCCAAGCATGCCTTCTAAGCACAGACCCAGTAACAGCAGCCCTGCAAGAGGCCTCCAAAGAATCAACCACATTGCAAAGTATGTTTTCCAACTTGTTCAGCTGAGTGCAATAAATCCTGTAAGTCCTTATTTTCCACACAGTCAGAAATCAACATAATTTTCTGTTTAAGTAGTCCCATGATATGCTGTTGATATTTTAGCATATGGAATTGACAGTTTAAAGCCCTGATTGCCAAGGTTACAGAAGTATAAACCTTCTTACCCCCATCTATCCAGCGCCCTGGAGTCTCTATCAGAAGGGGTAGGATTTTTAGCAGTAGAAGCCTCGATGCCCTTGGGCCCCTGAGAAATGGTTTCAGGGTCCGTAAGAGGATTTTTGAAAAGGAATTTATGGGAGTCAGGAACACTGTAGTATCTGTCTGGCTTACAAGGAGCCGGAGGCAGGGAATTAGGGGCCATACTGGATTCTGAAAACACATCAACAATGTCTAGTACAGGAGGGTACAGCCAAAGGCCTATGCTGAGGAAGAAGGAGGAAATCCCTTAAGCCTCTTTTTGGATTCAGAAAAATCCTGACTTTCACAGTGGAAATGTTCCCTTAAGGTATGCAAAGTTTCCCCCAAAAAAAAAATCCTCAGGGGGAGAAGCAGAAGGAATGGAATCCTCTGCATCAGAGTCCTCATAAGTACGTATGGACAAATCCTGTTCATTAGAAGAGTCAGAAGAAACAGAGTCCTGTTCAGAAGATTCATAGTCAAGTTCAGACCTAGGCCTCTTAGAAGTGAGGGGGGGTTGACTATCCCTGATTAGAGTAATTAAATCTTCAGCCATTTTGATAATTTGTTTTTTAGACATAGGGGCCTGAACATGTGGCCTGGGCATCGGTTTCTTAGACATAGATCGAGACTTTGGCCTTAAAATTGAAGTTGGTGTCAGTTTAATATACAAATCTGTAGGCCTGAATACACCATCAGAAGCAGGTGATTGCACAGCGGCTCTGGACCCATCCAAGATAGAGACATCCGCGGGTTCAATAGGTGAAGTATCTCACGGCATACTGGACTCCGAATGGGTCTCAACAGAGGCCTGCGAATCAGAAGTAGCAGGTGTCAGGGGCTGCGAAAGCGCCTCACTGAGTAGCAGCGAACTGGCAACTGGCTTAGGAGAAGCGTCGTCAGCAGTTTTGGACCTCAACGGCCTGTCTCTGTCTTTTTCTTTGCGTTTTTTCGGTATTCCGGTAATCGGATGGCTAACTGACGTCATTTCTGGACAATTGAATCGAGAACCGAAATATTTAGAAGCAAAAATGTATTGACGACGGATAGTGTGCTGATTAAATAAAGCACAAAGCCGACAGCAAGGTACATCGTGATCAGGGCCTAAGCAAGGAATACAGTACAAATGAAAATCTTTATGAGGTATTTGCTTCCCACAAGTAATACAATTATTAACTTTTACTAACATCGGCAAGGAGCAAGAAAAAGTTTCCCCAACGGGGTACTTAGCTTTTAGTTGAAGACTTCGGTTCTGAAACTCGAAAACGAAAATTTCAGGAGTCGGCCGACTGGCACTTGCGAACTGCTTCTGCTTCGGGCACTGAGCGGTATGAAAGACTGATGTAATGGCATCGGCTGCATGTTTTAAACCCCTGATGACCTGACATCATGGAAGAAGGGACAGCAACAGATGCAGGACCCAGGACTTTGTTAATCAGGCCAACTGAGGGCAACCTGCCAGCAGATTACCTAAATGTAACAGTGAAACATGAAGAACATCCACCGAAGAAGCAGCAGGAGTAGAAGGAAGAAGTTTGCTGTCAAATCGCAAACCGAAGGCCTTGGACCCTGGAGTCAGCTTAGCGGTACCGGCTCCAGCAGAAGAGGTGACCGGCTACATTTCGGAAGACAAACCGGAGGCCGAAGGTCTAATGGACTCAGACTCAACCAAGGCCTGCAGCTGTACATCTGCGGACTGCAAAAGCGTCTCACTGGCTCCCGCCTGACGACCAACTTAGTCTCATCCAATGACTTAGTTTTCTGAGGTCTGTCACGGTCCTTGTCCTTTCGCTTTTTCAGAATATCCGAAGCCTGAAGTTCGACAGACGCCATACCCACAAACTTAGGTCAAACTCTGAAATGCTTAGCCAAAATCTTAGCCCTACATTGGATAGTACACAGATTAAAGGAGGCACAAAGATTACAACTGGGAATGTCGTGATCAAGGTCTAAACAGATAATGCAATAGGAATGAAAATCTCTATGGGGAATCTGCTTTCCACAGGTAAGGCAATTATTAACTTTTTCTGACATTCATTAAGGCAAGAAAAGAGGATCCCCAACGGGGTACTTAGCTGTAGTAGACTTCAACACTTTGTAGTTGGAATTCAACAAAGGTAAACTGCCGACTGGCACTCGTGCATGAAAAGCTTCTGCTTCGGGCTCCATGGCTAGGAAGACTGAGGAAGTGAATTTGGCTGCCTCCTTCTGTATCGGACACCCTGACGTCCTTTACAACTGAAGACATGCAACATAATTTTTACTTACCTTTGGTATTTTGGCTGACTAGGGCTACCGGGAGCTGGATAACCCATTTGTTAGGACTGCAACAGTGAAACACGATGAACATCAAGAGATCCTGTAGAAGTATTAGAAATATTTCGGAAATTTTATGACAATATGTATAAAGCAGAGAAATACAGAAATCAAGAAAAGGTACAAATGGAAATGTTTATGGAAGAATTAAATATGCCAAAGTTAGAGGTAGATGAGGCTCAATTACTAACAGTTAGGATAGGAAGGAATGAGATAAAAATGGCTATGTATAACCAATATAGAGGAAAGTCCCAAGGAATAGAAGGTATTCCTGTGGAAGTTTGGAGGTTAGGAAGGAAAAAACTGATAAAGATCTGGAAGGTTTTGTTTAACAGTACTTTAAGAGGAGGAGAAGTTCCAGCATCCTGGAAGAAGGCGGTGGTAACGGTAATACTAAAGAGGGTAAAGACCCATTGGATCCAGCTTCATGCAGGCCCATTTCAGTAATAAACCATGACTATAAAAGTGTTTATGCTGATAATGGCTAAAAGAATGGCAAAAGTGATATCAAAATTGATAGATATGGTTCAGTGTGGTTTTGTGGAAGGGAGCTAAACATCTGACAATATTAACATAACACGAAGCAGAATGTAAGAAAGTACCACTTTTACTGGTGGGTCTTGATGCAGAGAAAGCATTTGACAGAGTAGACTGGGGCTTCATGAGCAGGGCAATGGAAGCATTTGCTTTCCCTGCTACAATTCTAAGATTGATTAGAAGAATAAATGAGGGATCGGAGGAGCAAATTAAAGTGGGTGGGTTTCTCTCCGATAATTTCTGCTCGAGTAGAGGAAGGCATGGTTGACCGCTTTCCCCTTTGTTGTTTGCATTACATTTAGAACCACTGGCAAAGAAAATAAGGGACTCAAATTCAAGGATATACCTGGTATAGGAGTCAGGAAAAGCTTGCTCTATTTTCTGATGATATTATTTTATACATGACAAAACCAGAAAGGGACATTATAGTGTTGTGGAACATTTTAAGACAGTTTCAAATCTTCTTAGGATACAAAATTAATAAAGCTAAAACAAAGTCAGTAGCGGTAAATTACATAACCACACACAAATTGGTCCAACAATATCCATATTTATGGGGACATGATGAAATGAAGTATTTAGGAGTATGGATTAGAAATGACTCTGATAGCAGCTAAGGATATGTGGGAAGAGACTAAACAGAACATAATACAAAAACTGAGAAATTAAGTTTTGCTATATATGGATATATATATACAAGCCACTAAAATGTTTTTAGTCCCTTTAGTCTTACAGGTCAGACATACTTTTATCAACTGGAGGAGAAGTTGTGGATACAAATTGAAAAAGAGTTGAAGGATTTTATCTGGGAAGGGAAGATACAGCAAGGGTCAAGTGGGATAAGCTCAATTCTACCAACTGAACAAGGTGGATTTGGATTACCTAATTTGACGGGGTATTTTAGAGCAACACAGTTAAGGCTCTTATACATAGCACAGGCAGAAAAAGTACAGTTTTGTACCTACCATAAATGTAGATGTCCGAATTGGATAGCATCTGCAGTCATAACTGGTTGGTGTAGCTCGCGCCAGCAGCCTTCAGCCCGCCGGATTCCAAAGTCTGGTCGCTGACGCTGGAGGCAAGTCGACCACCGTCATCTCTCTCTGTTGGCGGGCGCATATAAGCATCACGCATTTTCTTCCAGTGTTTTTGCCCCAGATGCCAGAAGCCCTCTAGAAGGCTAAAAATTTTTGGATAGATTCCAATGTTCCAAAAAGATAGACAAGAAACAAAAAATAAAAATAATAACACATAAATACAAACAACAAGTACCATGAAAGAGTAGCCTAACTAACAAGCTATTAGAAGTGCAACACCCCCTAGGGGTACCCACAGAAGGAGGGAGGTATCTTGACTGCTCAATTTATCCATCTACATTTTTACATTATGTCAAGCATACAAACCGTACTATGTCCTTCATGGATGCATCTGCAGTCACAACAATCGGGGGAATATATAGGGGTAGAACTAGGGAGGAGGATAAAGGTAGGTTATGTGTTTAGGATCCTTGTATGCAGCAGTGGGCAAACCCTGCTCGGATTCAATTGGTAGGTAAAAAATGTATGCACGCAAATGTGTGCACGGAGAGGTCCAAGTTCATCAATAATGCTCGGTAGCCACCCTTCGTAGGGCGCTGCTGTAGTGGCTGTCCCTTGTAGAATGAGGGTTTCTGTTGTGTGGAATTTTCTTTCCATGGAGAGAGTGCAGACCAATTGCAATTTTTTCATCATTTTGGAGATTTTCTGTCTGTTTGAACAGCTTTTCTGTTCCATAAGCACTGTAAACTTAAGTCTTCTTCAGTCTTTTTTTCTATATTTTTGTTCTGTCCAAGTAGTCAGTAGCTGTTCTCCAGTACATCCACAGTATGGCGTATTGTTTTCCTGTTGTTTTGTGGGAAAGAAGAGAAAGAGTTTACTGGTGGATTGCACCTGGTTTAAGGACACTGGATTAGTCCTCAGGGTGTAATGTCTTATTAGTCCTCATGGACACTCTATCTTGGTGGAAATTAGAAAGGGAAGCACCGCCATTGAAATTCTGAGTTCTGATTGCCAGTAGGAAAGCAGTTTTCCATGACAGGGTGTGTGTTTTCCAGTTTATTGTGCTGGTGCACAAAGAAAAAGGAGTCAAAATTTGTCTAAAAGGTGATAAGTCCAATTTTTCTAGCACAAAAGGTTCTTGTTGGGTTTGGTAATGGTGGTTTCCTCTGGAGGTTTTGTGACTCAAAGTGTGAAAAAGAGGAAACCGAGCAAGCTGCACCTGAAGCCGCGGATGATGAGCCGCTATGATGGATGGAGGTCAGGCGCAACGCTTAGGCTCTGATGCATAGCTCTGTGTGCCATACTGAGTTAGCAATCTGATATCTCTGGGTATTTTCCTTCTCCCATCACAAAACAAACCTCCTCAAGGCATATTTTCTTGTTCCCGGCTAGTTTGAGCTAGCAGGATTATCCTGATCGCTAATGTTGATTTTTAGTAATGGAATTATGCTGGCTATGCATGAGTCATGCATGTCGCTTGTTAGTCCTTCCAGTTGAAGGAGAGCGAGTTCCACTTTCCATGCCTGTGGACAAAGGCATCAGGGGTATTGGCCAAGAGCTGGCATTGACATGCCTCTCGAGTAGGGTATATCTCTTTACCAGTGGGATGTTCTTGAAGATGTCCGTATCCTTGGCTCAGGTCTTTCCTTTTGTCCGATGTAGTGTGTGTATAGAGGTGGGGTGGGAATGCATATGCTGTTTTCCCTTTCCAGCTGAAGGAGGTAATTTTCCATTGTAGCTGAGTGGGTGTGATTGTCCAAAAATTGCGAGAGCTTTAGATTGGTGATTGAGAGGTGATGTTGATATTCTGAGACTGTCCCCATGTCTGTCGAGATCATTGGAAGGGCTTCCTTGGAGAAAACTGACATTACTTTGGATCGCCAGTTTACCTCTGCTTATTTCTTTCCTGTTGATGTGCAGGTGAAGTTGGTGTTGTGTCCTGGTCCTTGCATTGGTTGTCCAGTGATGGGCTCCCCCATCCCAGGTCTGAAGGCATTGAATTATTAATCTGGCCCTTTGTTGACCTTTGCACAAGGGCAGTGTGTGTCGACCAGCGTGAGCCCACCATAGTGGCCTTCCTGTCTCTGGCTTTCTGTGCTAGTGGGAACCTGGTTTTCAGGCATTGGTTAGGTTGGGGACCATATTGGAAGTTGGTCCTGTAATCCTTCTTTCTACATGTAGTCTGGCAAATGGAACATCCCCATGCTGAAACCCAAGGCTCAGTGGTGACCTTCTTGCTGTTTTGCTTTTTAGGCAGGCCTGAAGTGCCAAGGCGGTTTTGAGGGGAGCTTTTTGTTTTAGACCATAAAGTAATAGTTTTTTTTCCCTTACTGTTTCCAATCCGTGCCCAGGCAAGTCCTCTTTAGTTCGATGGTATCAGCCTTTGGACCCTTGTAAATTGATGTAGTCTGGCAAATGGAAGTATTAAATAGACCTTGTAAAAAAAGGCCCGCAGTGCTTTTGTTGTCTGTTTGTTAACTGTTATCATGCGTTAGTGTGTCAAAGAGTGAAGGGAGTTTAGTTTGTTTTTGCTATTACCGATGCAGCATTTGCTCTGAATACTCCTATCCAGCCCAGCTTAAGTAAATGCGAGAATTTGATAGTGTTGTATCCTGCAAGAAATCTGAGTATCCTCTTGCAGATAGCCCAATGGGAAATGTGGTATTGTAAATTGAGATCTAGCTTGCTTTTTCAACACTTGCCCAGCAGACAGAGAAGGTTGTGGTCAAAGATTCGAAAGAATTTACTGATGATCACAGTTTTTAGGGGCACTTATTCAAGGCTAAGGTCTGGGCTTTTTTCCGAATTGAAATCCAGGAATAGATAGTGTGAGAATCCTGCAATCCATCCTGCTGTTCTTCTGCAGATCTGCTCTAATGGGGCCATAGGTCCTTGGAGTGTGGTTTCCGATTTAGATTTTAGGTGCCACAGGCATTCCTTCTGCATGGCCAGTTGCATCTTGGAACCGGTAACCTTGATCTATGGTTTTAGGTAGACAGGTAGAGAATGGGTGAGGTGCTTTTCCTTCTTTTGCCTTTATCATCTCTTGCTGCTATTTGTTCCCGTTGACGGGTTTGGTTTTGTTTCCACAGCTGTCATTTTTCATACAAAGCGATTCTGTGCTCTCTGTTCTGTTTTTTGATTTCTGGTAGGTTTGGCATTCCTCTTTTTGATGGGTAAAGTGTGGAAGTGGAACCGGTGGCCCCTTTGAGGTCTTGGTGGAATCAGGAAAGACCAATTTTTTGCTTTGTAGTTTTTTTTAAGAATTGAAGGAGCTTTGTAAAGAAGAGGAGCAACTGTCTGGACTTGTTTTGCCTTTTTTTAACCCTTCGGGTGGGTTGTGCTCAAACTTGACTGCAGCTGTGGATGATCAAGCTCCTTAGTTGATACATTGCCCGTGTCGCTTAGGCTTAGCAGGTCATTGGGACTAATTTCTGTGACTCTGCCATGGTAAATCTTGATGAAGCAGGACAGGAAAGGGAGTTAGGTTTGCCAAGGCTGCCAAACTAACCTGCTGTAAACCTATTTAATACAATTCGCCTAACTGATTCAACTGTGAAGCTTTAGTTAACCGGTCAAGGATATTTTCTTGGTATTGTATCAAACAAACTTGATTTACCCAAAAGCTCTGAAGCTGAAATTTTGGCTGAAGTGTATACGCAAAGCTTGCTAGCCTTATCATGCATTTGCCTCCATTCAGTTGCCAGTCATGGCTGCTATAGTCGCTGCTACCGCCCTGGTGTTAAAGGATATAGTTTCGGGGTCGGCAAGAGGGGCTTGTGGTTTACCGTGGAGAATTCTTGGCACCTGTAAACTATCTGGTTTCATGGCAGGGTAAAGCTTTAACTGATAGAGAGCAAACATTGTAACTCATCATCCACCATCATAAAAAACTGGTATAGCTTAAAAGCCTGTGTTGTAGACTTTTGTTGTCTAAACTCTTCCTTTCCGAAAGTGCAAACCTTTAGCTTGAACTTTAGCTACAGCCTTGGCAAGGTGGATATGAAGAATTCTTCTGAGGGAAGGTCTGGTAAGTGGATTCTTCAGCTGGGGAATCTTCAAATCTGTGAGAAGCGGTTTTGAACTTGGTCGTGCTCTGGTTCTATTCAAAGAATGTGAGCTCTGCATGACATCATTCAGGGGCTCGGCAAGAGTCTCTTCTGGGGCTGGGAGGCCCTGTCTGTAGAAAAATTGGATCCCTGCCATTAATGGAAATTAACCTGAGTCTGCAAGCATTTGAGAAAATCCAGAGGCTGGGGTGAAGATGGCATGCAGTGCTCATGCAAGGCTTAGTCTTGAGAGTGAAAAGAAGGGAAGGCCTGGCCTTGGACATCTGCACTGCTCAGTAGCCACTGCATAAAAAGGAGCTGCTGCAGGGGGTGTCTGATAGATCCACTTTAAGCAACTGGCTCAGGCTTCTGCACTGATGCAGGGAGTGTTAAAGGGTGACCCCTTAGCTGTAGGGATGAGAGGCTCTAATGATTGCCGGCAGAGGGGCTGCCGAGATAAGCATTTTGGAATTGCTGGTTTCGCCTGTCTTGGCTGCTTTTGCAGTTGACTGTCTTAGACATGGCGCGGTTGAATGCTGGCTCGTTGCATTAACTTTAGTAGAGACATCCAAGGGAATGGTCTCTAACTGGGACCGAGCCCTAAGCTGCTCGGGTAAATTTCCAGAAGCCGGTAAGGTTTGTAGTGGGTGCTGTACGTCGAGCCGGGCCCAAGGGTGTGTCCAGATAAGTGTGGAAATCTTTATGAGGTATTTGTTTCCCATTGATGCCCAACCATGGTTTCGCTCGCTGACTGTTCTGACCTGATGTCGAGCTGTTAGCTTTTTTCGGTTTCTAAGCCGGGACCGTCCGACGGCGATCTGTACGACCGCACTTGCTAACAGTCGCCTGGCGCTAATGGTACTCGCAAAGCGAAGTGTCTGTCGCAAAATCAGGATGCTTATACTGCTACGAGAAATCAGAGATGACGCCGGCAGGGCTGCGAGTAGGTGGCCGACCGGACTTTGAATCCGAAAACTGAATGGCTGGCTCTAACTTTCTGACATCATCCATGAAGGACATCTATGATTCAAGGTGGAAAGGGCTGATAATGCAGGCAGGAAACTCAAGAAATAAGGAGAGAATGGCATTTTGGATGCAGACTCTTAAGGATAACAGCCAAAATCATACAGAGTATTATATTCATAAAATAGCAAGGAGTATCCTAAGAAACAAACCAGCACGAGAATGGAGAAAAGAGTTTGCCCATAGGGTTGACTGTGGTCAGGGATATAGATAATGGGCAAGAGGGAGCTGGAATTTACTGGAGAAAACTGGAAAAGGAACCAAGGTACTGGGAGCAAATAACTAGAAAGGGAAAGGTAATAGAATGGGAAGAGGCCAAAAATTTATTTGGACTGCAAGTTAGAGACTGCCTTCCCTATCAAGGATTGATATCAGAGTATAGGTAAAGGAGAAGAAATAGAGGGCTCCTAAATGAAAGAACAGCACTGGTAGAGCTTTTAATAGAATCTAGAGCAGATGCTGCCATTAAAAAAGGAATAATTAGTAAAGCATATAAAATACTGCATGATAATTACAATAATCAATCAGAGGAGCTTCGAAAGGACTGGAAAGAGAGACTGGATAAGCAATTCACAAAGAGACAATAGGGGATATATGTATATCTCCCAAATATGCAACAAAGTCTAGAAGATTTAGGATCTTTGCCTGGAAATGTTTGCATAGGTATTGTTATACCCCAAGTAGTCTCCAAAGACTTTTTCCTCAGGTGGATAGCAAATGTTGGAGGTGTGACAGGCAAGAAAGAGGTAGCTAGGAACATATTTTTTGGGGTGTGATGGGCTGGCAGACTTTTGGGATTCCCTGTTGGGTGAGTGGACTGGACTGACTGGGGGAGATTTTTTTTTTTTGAGTTATGATACAGAAAAGGAATTGCCTAGACATAGTAAAGCCTTGCTGTGTTTAATTATGACGGCTGCCAAAAAAGCAAATACTAGAAAATGGAAATCAAAGTCTAGACCAACTTTACTGGAAGTAGTGAATATAGTAAGAGATAAAACAACTGGAATTGGGATCTTTGGAAAAGGGAAAGAACAAACTACATAGAAAAAATGGGAATTGTGGGAACAGTATATGCAGAGCAGGAACAAGGTTTAAGAGACAGAATTTGAATGAGCTATATAATGCTTAACTGACAATGACTGGAAGGTTTATAAGTGATTTATAATGTTTACAACTTCAGTTGTTTCAATGGTGTCTGCGATGTAAAATGCAACTGAAATGATATTTTGTATGTTTTTCATTTATGTAAATGTAAGCTAGCCTTTGTCATGTGTGGAAATTTAATAAAGATGTTGGAAAAACGTGTCTATACCATATTATCGTATGCCATAAATAGCGAATGCTATTTCATCGTACGATAATATCGAAACAACAAAATATCGAACAAACGGAACAGCGGATTAATTTGCTGCTCCGTAAAAGAAACAAAAAAAAAACAAACACAAATTTAAATGGGGGGCTGCGCCCCCCCAAACCCCCTACTTAAATATACCAACTCCGAGATCGCACCATAGTGGGGGAAATGGCAAAGTCCTGAAGACGGCCCACCAAATTTTTTCCCTGGGAAAAAATTTGATGTTCCGTGACTTCTCTATTTTGCCTTTTCGACAGTATCGGATCGACTAAATAGCATTCGCTATTTAGTCCATTCGATACTGTCATATAGACCCGGAAAAACATACACACTTCAAGGCTGGTCAATCAGTAAAATGTGCATTAGCTTCTCCACATCCAAATTATGATAGGCAAAGTCCCATATCGTATCCATGCAAGGTATAGATCTCTCTTCATGATGCAGAAAATCCATAACACATATACTGAAGACAATCCCCATTTAACTGCCCTCTATAAACTGGGAATCCAAACACAACCTATAAATGAATACCAGAGATTCCTGGACACTATAAGCACAAATACTCTTTGTTAACTTGTCTGTACATCCACTCGGTGCACGAAAACCCATGACCTAATCCTCACAAATATGGGATTATATCATCTATAGTGTACCGTGCTCACTGGTCAGATCAGACCATAAAGCTGTATCCTTTGAAAGAAAAATAAAACCCAGAACCCCAGCAAAATGTGGAAGTTTTAGGAATTATTCTAAGGCAAACTTCCCACTACTATGTGACACCTTAGCAAAATCCCAAGCCACCCCAAACCCTGAGAACACCGTTGACTGCAGAATTGCTCAAGGAAACCCTGTAATAATCATATTAACTACTGTAGAGGGACAGCTGTACCCACCCGTAAAAGTGCAGGACTAGCTCAAAAACTTAGAAGCCACCCAGATGGAATTCAAACACCAATAGGAAGTAAATCATGGAGAAAATTAGGAGGTACAATGACTTTCAAGGTAGAGACTCCCACAATAATCTAAACAAGCAACTCATGGGGCTTTATCAAGTACACCAAAGCCAAATTTGAGGTTTAAATAGCCTCCAAAGCAAACAGTCACAAAGTTTCTTCAGTAATGTCCACAACTTCAAAGGCGACACAAAACAATGTACTGAATTAACTGTAAACGGAACCACCTGTACTGAGCCAGAAGACATAGAAAATCTACTGGCTGACAACTTTAGTGGAATCTTTAACCCTGGACACCCCTCAAGAAATAGCCAAAACCATAACTCCCCCTTCTGTCACTAAGTAACAGGTCCTCACAGCACTATTCAAGGCAAAGAAGTCTGCATCGATGGGTCCCAATAATATCCCATGATACCTCAGAAATAGTATAAAACATGAACTATCAGGCTCACTAGAATCACTATTTAACCATTACCTTCAAACAGGCTTTGTGACAAACAAATGGAAAAATGCAACAGTTATCCCAGTGCACAAAGGAGAACGTTCCATGGATATGTTAAAAGATGATACTGGAAACCTGCAGACACTAGCTCCAATTCAGTTTGCTTTCATTAAGTGAATGTCATGCCTATGTAACTTAGTAAACTTCTTCAAGGTCACAAAAGCAATGGACAAGAGCAAGATGGTATAGACTGGCTACTTTGACCTGGCCAAAGCAACTAATATAATAACTCACTATGGCATTGCAAACAAGCGCACTGAATTATGGATTAACTACTTTGTCATCACCTGGATAGCCAAATGGCTCACAGGACCCAAGAATTTAGGATAGAGGAGTCTACCTTCATCAAAAGGACAGTCATTAGCAGACTGCCAAAAGGCTCAGTGCTAAGGTTGCTCCTGTTTGGCATCTAGTTCTCTAAAGTCAAGGCCCGTGTCAAATGCTTCTGCACGATCAAGTTCACAGACAATTGCAAATTAGGTGCAGTCACTGAATTCCCCCAAGATACATGTAGCCTTCAAGAAGGCTTGACACAGACTAATAATCTGTGACAACATCACGGTCTTAAACTCAATGCTAAGAAGTGCATAATGGAATATTTCAGTAAGATAGCCAGCCTCACAAATTATACTAATAATACACTCCGTAGACAGGGATTTGGGAATGCACGCAGATAATGACGTGGCCTTTGACCATCATGTGTCTACAATAATAAGGGTATTACACAAAGTACAGTTGTGTACCTACCATAAATGTAGATGTTCGAGTGTATTCACTGTTGCAGTCATTACACTTGGGGTTATCCTGCTGGCAGGCGACCCGCAGTCGGCCCAAGTTCCATAGTCTTAGTCCGGCGTCGGTTTCTGTCGGCTCTTTCCTGACATCAGTGCGCCAGGGGTATAAAAGTTGCAACCAACGCCATTTTCTTCAGTTTTTCTTGCCCCAGATGTGAGGTGCCCCCAGACAGGAAGGCTGAAAAGATAAAAATATGCCAAAAAACCATGCATATATTACTATAAACATTTCCTTAATCTACAAGCAAATACATCACATAGGTTGTATAGAGTTGAGAAGTACAGAAAAGTCCCAGCAAAGAAAAGGGGGATGGTGGGTGGGTAACCTGGACTGCAACAGTGAATACACTCGAACATCTACATTTATGGTAGGTACACAGCTGTACTACGTTCATCGTGTTTCACTGTTGCAGTCATTACACTTGGGTAGAATCCCAAAGCTGAGGTTGGGTGGCTGGATCTAAATTGGTTTTGGCGAGGCTAACAAGCCCTGTAGAACTGCAGTGGCAAAGCCTGCTCTGGATTTGGAGTGGAGAGGTAAGTGGTAGTGCTTGGTGAAAGTGTTTACTGAGCTCCAGGTTGCAGCTTCTAATATGTCTTTGGTTAGTACTCCTCTGAGGAAAGCTGCTGAAGTGGCTGCTGCTCTGGTAGAATCAGGCCTAATGCCCTTAGGCACAGATTTGCCATGTTGTGCATAACAGAAGTGGATGCAGTGTCCTATCCATTTGGAGATTGTCTGCTTTGTAATAGGCTTTCCTTGTGATCCTGCAGCATATGCTACAAACAGTTGCTCAGTTTTTCTGAAAGCTTTTGTTTTGTCCAAGTAGAATTGTAGCTGCCTGTGTATATCCAAAGCGTTCAGAAGTCTTTCCCCTTTATTCTGTGGATTTGGGTAGAAAGTAGGTAAATTAATGGTTTGGTTTAAGGCCACATTGGAGACCACTTTTGGCAAGAATGTTGGGTTTGTCCTAAGAGAAACAGCCATCAATGCCTATAACTCTGAGACTCTTCTGTTATTGCTAGGAGCAGAGCAGTTTTCCATGACAAGAATTTTAGATCAGCTGTGCTGGCTGGTTCAAATGGAGGCAGTGTTAGTTTTTCTAAAACAAAACTGAGGTTCCAAGTAGGTACTGGTGCTCTCCTAGGGGGTCATATATTTTTTGCCCCTCTGAGGTATTGTCGTAGTAGAGGATGTGAAAAAATAGGAGGATCCGTATTGTAATGAGCTGAAATGGCAGAGGGCATGGATTTTAATGGATGAAAAAGATAGGCCTTTGTCCAACATCTCAGTTAGGTACTGCAAAATCTGAGGTATATTAGGGACAAGTGGTTCGAGCCCTTGTGCCTGGTTCCAAGCACAGAATCTCTTCCATTTTTCTGCATAAGATTTCCTAGTGCTGGACCTCCTGGCTTCCAAAATAACATCCATAACAGCTTAGAGAGAGGTGCAGTCTGTGTGGCTACATTATTTGCCATGCTGCCAGGTTTAAGGTTCTAAGTTGACTGTGCAGAATCTGATTGTTTTGTTGTGTCAGAAGATGAGGGATTTGAGGAAGAGGGCAAGGTGGGCCTTGGGACAAACTATTTAGGATTGGATACCAGTGCTGGCGTGGCCAGTCTGGTGCAATCAGGATCATTTTTGGCCTCTCTTGTCTGACTTTTAGAAGCACCTTGGTGAGAAGAGGCATTGGAGGGAAGGTATAAATTGTCAGGCCTTGCGAGCTGAATGATAGTGCATCCACTTTCCATGCTTGAGAGTGATAAGTCCTTGTGCAAAATTTCTGTATTTGGCAATTGTGAGGGGAGGCAAAAAAATCTATGTCTGGGCATCCCCATTTCCTTGTTATCATGTTGAACAATTGTGGATTTAGCTTCCATTCGTGAGGATCCATGAGATTTCTGATTAGTTCGTCTGCCAGTGTATTTTTTGTTCCTGGCAGGAATTGTGCTTGCAGATGTACCTGGTAGGTCAGTGCTGTGTTCCACAAAGTCATGGCTTGTCTGCATAGGGGGTAGGAATGTGTGCCCCCTTGCTTGTTTATGTACCACATAACTGTGGTATTGTCCGTCTTTATTAATAGTTGTCCTGGATGTATTAGGTCCTTGAAGGCTGTCAGGGCATTCTGTACAGCTAGCATCTGTTTTTGATTGATGTGAAGATGCATTTGTTCCTTGGGCCACGTGCCCTGAATATATTTTCCTGCCATATGTGCTCCCCAGGCATAATCCGATGCATCTGTTGTTATTGTCTGCCTGGCTCTAGGTAAAGTGAAAGGCTGTCCTTTGTTGTGGTGACAGGCCTGGGACCACCATCGAAACTCCTGTTGTAGGCAGGGAATCAAGGTTATGACTGTCTCTAGGCTGTGACAATGCTGAGTCCAAACACTTTTTAGATACCATTGTAGTTTCCTCATATGCAATTTTGCATATGGAATTAGTAGAATGCAGGATGCCATGAAACCCAGGGCCTGCAGAATTTTTCTTGCAGGGAGCTGGGTCTTCGTTGCCATCATTTGAAAGTAATGAGTCAGTTGCTTTTGTTTGTTTGGCGTGAGATATGCCATCTGGGCAGTTGTATTTAAGCTTGCACCCAGGAATATTATCTCTTGACAGGGCACTAGTTTTGATTTATTTTTGTTTACTGTGCACCCTAGGCAAATTAGCAATCTTTTTACAAATGCCAGGTGCTCTAGAAGAATGTCCTTGCTCTCTGCTTTAATAAGGCAGTCGTCCAAGTAGGGATATATCTGAATTCCTTTTTGTCTGCAAAATGCAATTACTGGTGTCAGGCATTTTGTGAAGACCCTGGGCGCAGTAGATAAGCCAAAGGGCAGTGCACAGAATTGGTAATGCATTAAGCCTGCTATAAATCTGAGGTATCTTCTGCACAACTGTCTGATTGGGACGTGCAGGTATGCCTCCTTGAGATCCAAAGTAACTAGCCAAGCCTCCTTGCCCAGCATGGGCAGATGTTGTTGTAGTGTTAACATTTTGAATTTTGGAACATCCAGGAAAGTATTTAGGAGTGACAGGTCCAGTATTGGTATCCAGGCTGTGTCTTTTCTGGGTATTAAGAAAAGTCTTGAGTAAAATCCTTGTCCCTGTTCTTCTTGTGGAACTTTTTGAATAGCTCCCATATCCATAAGAGCCGCAATCTGTTTTTGTGCCTCTGCCCATTGGTTTTGTGGCAGGCTTGGCATACCTTTTGGTTTTGGAAGCGTGTGTAAGTAGAACCTGTACCCCTGAGAAACAATATTCAGCACCCATTGGTCTTGGGTGATCATGTGCCAATTTTTTGAGAAAAGTGCTAGCTTTCCCCCGAGGGGTGCTGTCAACTGGTAAGAGCTTGGCATTTGCAGAGGGAAGTCATTGTGACCATTTCCTATAAGGTTGTGATTTGTCTTCTCCTCCTTTGGGGGCTGAAGCACCCCATTGTTTAGGTCTGTAGGAGCCTTGGGGCTGAGATCTGCCTCTTGGGCGTCTGTATCTGCCTCTTTGTGGCCTGTCTGACACTGGAAAGGACCAATTTTTTGAAGGCCAGTTTCTACTAAATCTAGGTGGTTTAACCTATAAGGAATCTTTCACCGTTTGCATTGACTTTGCTTTATCCTCCATTTTCTTTAACACCTCTTCTGCCTTAACACCAAACAAAGTATCATGCTGTAATGGAGCATCCAATAATTTTACTTTAACATGGTCAGGTAAACTTTGGTCTTTCAACCAAGCATGTCTTCGAATAACAGAGCCTGTAACTGTTGCTCTACAAGAAGCCTCTAATGAATCAAAACCACGTTGCAGAGTATGCTTTCCCACTTGTTCAACTGCATGCAATAAATTCTGTATTTCTTTACTGTCAGGACTTTCTATATTTGTAACCATTTTCTGCTTTAACAATGACATAAGGTACTGTTGATATTTTAAGCATGTGAATCTGACAGTTTAAAGCTCTTACAGCTAAAGTAGCAGAAGTGTAAACTTTTTTCCCCAATCTGTCCAGAGCTCTGGAATCCCTATCTGAGGGGACAGGATTTTTGGCAGTGGAAGCCTTAACCCCTTTAGGACCCTGAGAAATTGTTTCTGGGTCTGCAGCGGGGTTTTCGTAAAGAAATTTATGAGAGTCAGGGACCTTGTAGTACCTGTCTGGCTTTACTGGTGCAGGGGGTAAAGAATCAGGAGACAGCCTGGATTCAGAAAAAAACATCATCTACAATATCAAGCACAGGGGGGATAGGCAGGGGCCTGTACTGAGGCAATAAAAGGAAATCTCTGAGCCTTTTCTTGGATTTTGAGTAATCCTGGCTCTCCCAATGGAAATGCTCCCTCATGGTATGCAGGGTTTCCCCAAAAGAAAAATCCTCAGGGGGTGAGGCTGAAGGAATGGACTCTTCAGCATCAGAGTCCTCATAGGGAGGGAGAGAATAGCCCTGATCAGAAGAAGAATCAGAGGAAATGGAAACCTGATCAGAGGAATCATAATCAGCGTCTTGCCTAGGCCTTTTGTCAGGAGGGGGATGGGAGCACCTGATTAAAGTAATAAGGTCTTCGGCCATTTTAAGCATCTGTTTCTTTGGCATGGACGACTGTTCTGGAGAATGCTGCACTTGTTTCCTTGTCTTTAATGGTGTTTTTGACTTTGCCTTTGCTGCTGTAGTAGCCTTAATTGTAAGCTGTGAAGGTCTGAAAACACCTTCAGAAGCCGGTGCCTCCTCAGCGGCTCCAGACCCATCTGAGGGTATAGTTTCCGTAGGCCCAATACCTTGAGTTTCCACAGGCCTTGGTGTCTCCACGTGGCTGTCAGTTACGGCCTGTGGCTCTGAGGTAGCGGGTGTCAGGGGCTGCAAAAGCGCCTCCCTGAGAACCGGCAAACCGACGACTGGCCTAGAAGAGGCTTCGTCGTCGGTTTTGGACCTGAGATGCCTGTCTTTTTCTTTGTCTTTGCGTTTTTATACATTCCGGTCGTCGGTTGTTCCGAAGGCATTATATAATTAAATCTTCGTCCAAAAATAATGTAAAGCAAAATCAAACCGATGTTTAATAGTGCGTTTATTGAATCTAGCACAAGACCGACAACTAGTAACGTCGTGGTCAGGGCCTAGGCAAGGAATACAGTAAGAGTGAAAGTCCTTATGAGGTATTTGCTTCCCACAAGAAATACAATTATTAACTTTTACTGACATCAGTCTGGAGCAAGAAAAAGTTTCCCCAACGGGGTACTTAGCTTTATTGAAGACTTCGGTTCTGAAATTCAATTTTGAAAATCTCAGGAGTCAGCCGACCGGCACTTGCGAACTGCTTTTGCTTCGGGCACCGCGCGGCAAGAAAGACGGAGAAAATGGTGTCGGTTGCAACTTTTATACCCCTGGTGCACTGACGTCAGGGAAGAGGTGACAGCAACCGACGCCGGACCAAGACTTTGGAACTCGGGCCGACTGCGGGTCGCCTGCCAGCAGGATAACCCCAAGTGTAATGACTGCAACAGTGAAACACGATGAACATCTTCTAAGCAAGGGTATGGCATACAGGTCTAAAGATGTCATTGTTCTGTTGTACTCTGCCTTCATAGGTTCATACTAGGCTATCTGCCCTGGGGCAATTATAAGCCTAGCCCGATTCTGTATGGCTTATGCCACCCCTTGATTTGAGTATACTGTGCCCTTTTTAAGGTTTAGTTTACTGTGCCTCTGTCTAATAGTGACACGGGAGTAATCCCTGGGACAAACCTACGATCCCCCATCCACCTATTGAGATTCTTCTTGAAGAGATTCAGTGAGGTGCTCTGCCTCACATGAACTGGAATTCTATTCCAGAGCGAAGGGAGCCTCTGGGTTATGAACCTGTCCCTCCAGCAAGTTCTATTTATTTCTGTGCTGAGGTTCAAGTCCCTCGAGCGTGTGGCTGTAAGGGATTTAGATTTACTGAGGTGGAGCATGTCCATTAATTCTGGATTTGACATAGCTTTGTATGTCAGGCATAGATTGCCTCAAAGTAGGCGGTATGCAACTGAGTAGAGCTGGAGTTTTTTTAACCGAGCAGCATATGGCATCTGTTTGAGACCCTTGATCCTCTTGGTGAGATACTTTTGCGGTCTTTCTAATTGCTGCAGGTGTCGGGTAAGGTACATTCCCCAAAAGGGGCATTGTATTCTATGATGGGCCTGATGAGGGATGAATAAAGGGACACGATTACCTCTCTTGATCTAGATGTGAAACCCTTCGTGATGAGGTGGGCTATGTAGAAGGTCTTTCTAACCACTTTGGCAATGTGGTTTTCAAAGGAAAGATTGCTATCAACTTGGGTCCCCAGGTCCCTAAGAACTTTCTCTGTACTTAATGGGTTTCCACCTATGTGGTAATTTGTGGGCACATTGTTTTTGCCAAAGGGTATGACTATACATTTTTTGGCATTTAGCTTTAAACCATGGCGCTGGCACCAGCTATCTGTCTCTGTGAGACCTTTTTGAAGGATGTTTGTGTCAGCTGGAGAGTTGATTATGGCGCCCAGTTTGCAGTCGTCTGCGAACTTGGTGAGCCATAGTCCTCCCACATTTGCCTGTACCTCGGAAAAGTATATAATGAACAAGAGTGGTCCCAGGACAGAACCCTGTGGGACTCCACTTGTGACCGGTTTCGAGTCTGACAATGCTCCAGCAACTCTCACTCTGTGGGTTCTGTCTGAGCCAGTTTGCGACCCATCTTGTAACATAGGGTTTATATTTAAGCTGGATAGCTTATCTATGATGCCCGAGTGGGGTATTGTGTCAAATGCCTTTGCAAGGTCCAGATAGGCTGTGTGGACTACCTTCCCTTCATCTATGGCTTTGGTGACTGTTTCGAAGAAGTCAACCAGGTTCAAAGGGCAGGATCTGCCCTTGACAAAGCCGAACTGAGCAGGATCTAGTGTCTGTAGGTCACCAATGTCTTTGTTTATGAGCTCCATGATGATCCTCTCCATAGCCTTGCAGACTAAGCTAGTCAGGCTTATGGGGCGATAGTTTCCAGGGTCTGTAGAGGCTCCACCTTTGTGGAGTGGGACCACTGCTGTTGTACGCCATTCTGTGGGCACATATCCTGTAGTGAGGCTGAGATTGTATAGCTGTTTTATTTGAGGGATTAGTTCCTCTTGGAGTTCATGTAGGACGCAACCTGGGACGCCATCTGGTCCCATGGAAGCAGTGTTTTTTGCTTTGGAGAGGGCAGCCTTCACCTGAGCATCAGAGATGTTTGAGAGGCAGCCCTCTGCCGGGATAGATACTTGCTCTTTTGGGGGGGGGGAGAAGTTTGCACTGAACCTGTCTGCCAGGATATTGGCGATGTCTGTGGGTTCAGTGTATTTTTGTCGTTTAGAATCAACTCAGAACAAGTCTGGGAGTTGCATCCCAGGTTTCTAACATAACTGAAAAAGCCTTATGATTGTCTTTGGTGTCCTGTGCAATTTTTCTCTCGAAGCTGGCCTTGGAAGATTTTATGAGGGATCGTAATTTTTTGCTAGTACTGATCAGAGATGCCTCCCCTATTAGGGATTTTGCTCTATCATGTAGTAGCTTCCTCCTTCTGTTGTACAGTTTATTTATGGCAGGGGTCCACCAGACTGGACACCTGCCTTTGGATGATTGGGTCTTGGTGTTGTTTGGGATAGCATGATCCATGCATTCCTGGAGATGTCCATAGAATGCGTTTATATAGGATTCTGCAGTTTGGGCCATAGTTTCCACTGGCCCTGGGGCCTTGAAGGATTCCACTTGATTTTTGAGAAGTGAGAAGTTCGCTTTCACTGTGGTTTTCTGGGCTGGGGGTGGGGTCGGGATGTGGACATCCAGTGAAATTAATTTATGGTCTGATCTTACCAATGAGGGATATACTTCTGGTGTGGAGCATAGAGTCCCCATGTTGGTAATGATCAGGTCTAGTATGTTGTCCCCTCTTGTGGGAGTGGTGACTAGTTGTTCCATAGCATTTGAGTTTATAATTTCCAGGAACCTTTGGGCTAAGGTGCTGGGGCTTGAGTAGTGCTCCCAGTCAATGTTTGGGTAGTTGAAGTCACCCAATATAATGGTGTTCGGAGAGATCTTCATGTTCTCCAATGTTTTCAGGAAAGCCGAGTGGGCTTCCTGACTTTGAGAAGGTGGTCTGTAGGATGCTATAAACTGAAAAGCAGTCTTGCCCACTGTTAGTTGCACATGGATGGTCTCCGATACTTCGTGCAATGCCACTAACCTGGAGGTGTGGATATCCTTGATAAATATGGAAACTCCCCCTCCTTTTGTGGTTCGGTCCGGGTTTTGGGGCCGAAAAGCATGATATGAGGTAAAGCCTGGTAGTGCTGGGGTGCTCTCTGGAGCCTTGAACCAGGTTTCTATCACTGTACAGATATCGATGTTCTCCTGAGGAGAGCTTCGAGTGTGTGCATCTTGAGGTTAATACTTCTGGCGTTTAGCAGCATTACCCATAGTTTCTTGTTCCTTGTGCTGTCTATGGGGGTGGGTTTGACTTTTGAGCCTTGCCTAAAAAAGGCACTATGGGGGTGGCAAGAGCCTTTGCCAATATCCGAAAGCCCAGTGGTGACAGGTGCAAGCTGTCCCTAGCGAAGCAACGTGGCTTGTCGAGCATGTCATCCCAGGCTGACAGACACTGGATCCCCTTTGAATGACACCACAATTTTAGCCAATTGTTAAAATTGATCATTTTGTCTTTGTACTGTGGCATCATTCTAGGTGAGGGTAAGATGCTGCTCAAGGTCAGGGTCATACCAGCCTGGGCTACATGATCAGAAAGCTCCTCTATGTCTCTTTTCATGTAGTCCAGGGAGGTGCCTCAGGTCATTCACACCAGCATGTACAATGACTGAGTCATATTTGTATTTGCTTTGGAGTGACCTGAGTGCTTGCGTTATGTGGCGGATCCTAGCACCCGACAGGCAGCTCACCGTGACCTTCTCTTTATTCAGCCTGGTGAGCGGGACGTCAGTGTGTCTGACAATAGAGTCACCTATTACAAGAGTATCAGGTGTGTTATTCAGCCTTAAGGGCTGTGGCTGCTTGGCACACTGACTTTGTGGGTTATGTGTTGTGTGTGTTTTGTTTTGAGGTAGCGTTTGCTTGGATGTCTGCTTTGGAGGTCTCTGTGGCTTAGGTAGATTTTTATTTAGAGGCTCCGAGTATGTTTTTGTGTATTTATGTGTTTGGTTCGCTGATGTGGTGGGACTATGTGATACTGGAATTGTGTTGTGTGAGGTTACCTTCTCCTCCTGACTGATTACACCAGTTTTGAGATGAGAGAGCTCAGCCTCCAGTTGCATCTCTCACATATATTTGAACCTGTTTGGAGGAGGAGAGGGTTGTCCGTGTACATGAGACAGTTGTAACATTGCCTCAAAATTCCCAGATTCACCAGCTGAACTGGAGAGGAAACCACTGACTGACCTTTGGACATGCTAGAGTAATATACGGAAACTGAATTTAAGATGGACCAATAGAGGACAGGGTAATCGTAGAGAGTATAAGAGTAAGTAGTGCTTATGGTTTAATAGTGCTAACTTGTAGGATTACTTAATTGGACCAGTGAAGGGCCTTAGAATGAGAATATGGTGTTTAAATTGAGAGATAGAGCAGTTCTAAGGGAAAAAGTGAAGAGCAGACTTTGTGGAGCCAGGAATAGTTTAAACCCAATTAGGCGGCGCTGCCCACTGTTGCGCTATGCACGAAAACGCTCAAAAGAGGGTTTTAAGAGAGGAAGATGAAGGAGTTTTGGAATTGACCCAAAATGGCCAATAAAACTACAGTTTCAAGTCAGTAACCACTCCCACAGGGGCAGGCAGCCTGCTCAATGTTTTTCACTGCCACTGATCAACAGAGAGACTTCCCTTTAGCCCAAGCAAAAAATGGCCTCACAGAAACTTACAAACAGTTCAAGAACAGCCAGCCTGTAACTGAACTTTTTTAAATCCAGAAAAGTGGGAAAAAAGCAAAATGTTTTTTGTTTTTTTGTTTTTTCAGAGATAGCAGAGGTTCACAAGTATCAACAAGTTATAACAGTGCAGTAAATGACCCCACACAAGAGTGCTAGGCCAAAGACAGATAAAATGCAAGTTTTCAGAAAAAAACGATTTTAAAAATAAGTGCAAACAGGAAATTCAGTATGGGATTCAGTGACAACTTCTAATTTACCAATCACTGAGTACTATGTCCCCCTTGCCATGTATCTGACCAAGAATATGCAAGAATTGAGGTACCCACAACAGTTCCTCAAAAAAAAAAAAAAAAAAAAAACATGATTTGCAAAACAAGCCCCATGTGGACCACTTCAAAGCCTTGCCCTTATACTTGGTCTCCTACAGTCTGCTGAAAAATGACCTAACCCTGGCCTAAAAGGCATCCTGTGATCTAGCTTTAATGAAAAGCATCAGAAACACCTGACTCAGGGACCTAAACCTCACATGCAACACAAACAAGACATTCTGGAGGGACAGGTGTGTGTCTCAGAGACTCCCCCCCTTCTCTGGAAAAGGTTTCCTATCCCGTCAGACGCAGACTCCCTCAGGGATCGGTTCTAGGGCTGCTCCTTTTTGGCATTTACTTCTCTGAAGTCAAGGCCAATGTCAATGGCCTCAGGCTAACTAAATTTGCAGAAGACTGTAAATTAGAAGCTGTCACTGAATCCCACACTGACACAAATGTTCTGCAGGAAGAGCTGACACAGATAAAGAACTGGTGTCAGAGCCATGGACTAAAACTAAAGGCCAAAAACTGCATAATAGTATCTTCCGGGAAGTCGTCCACCCCTGGTAACTATCATATTGACAAAACACTCCTAAGAGTTGACCCAGTAGTCAGGGACACACAAAGACAGTAATCTAGCTTTTGACCATCACCTATCTACAGTATTGCGGAAATCATTCTATGTTGCTCAACTTATAAACAAAGCTATCGCATCTAGGTCCAAGGAAGTCATTGTTCCACTGTATTCAGCATTCATCCGACCTACCACTGAGTACAATGCGCCCTTTGGTATGTACCTAACCAGGCATATTCAAGAACTGGAACGTCCACAGAGGTTCCTCACTAAAAGAATACCGGGTGTAAGTAACATGTCCTATGCAGACCGCCTCAAGGCCCTACCTCTGTACTCTGTCTCCTACAGGCTGTTGAGGGGGGGGGATCTATACCTGGCATACAAGGCACGCTCAGACCCCACTCTGATGGACCTCCTGCATATCCACAAAACAAACAGCACCAGAAATTACAGTTGTGTACACTTACCATAAATGTAGATGTGCGAGTGTATTCACTGTTGCAGTCATCACATTTGGGTTATCTGCCTGCAGGTAGCCCTCAGCCGGCCTGAATATTAGAGTCATCAGATGCTGTCGCTTCTTTCATGACGTCAGGTCATCAGGGGTATAAAACATGCAGCCGACGCCATTACATCAGTTTTTCTTGCCCCAGATGCGAGGTGCTCCCACAATAGGAAGCAATTATACGGTATGCTACATCCCCATCAAAAAGCAAATACACATGAAAAAATGTATATACCAAACAAGAAGGAAAGATAGAGCCAAGAGAAGTCAGGGGGCTGGAGGGAGGGCAACCACGACTCCAACAGTGAATACACTCCAACATCTACATTTATGGTAAGTGTACACAACTGTACTATGTTCTTCATGTTTCACTGTTGCAGTCATCAAATTTGGGTTGATTCCTAAAGCTAAGGAAGGGAGGAAGTAGTTAAAGAACATTAGGGCCAGATATTAAGCCCTGCAAGACTGCTGTGGCAAATCCAGCTCTGGATTTAGAAAAGATAGGCAGGTGGTTATGCTTGGTGAAGGTATGCACAGAGCTCCAAGTAGCAGCTTCCAGGATGTCCCTGGTAGTGACTCCTCTGAGAAATGCCGTAGAGGTAGATGCAGTCCTGGCATAATGTGGTCTTATCCCCTGTGGGGTACTTTTTCCATGGTGCTTGTAGCAGAAATGAATGCAATGTGCTATCCATTTGGAAATGGTTTGCTTTGAAATGGCCTTTCCTGTCTGCCCCTGCAGCAAAGCCAACTAGCAGCTGGTCAGATTTTCTGAGAGGCTTAGTCCTGTCCAAATAGAATCTAAGTTGTCTGTGCACATCCAGAGAGTGCAATATCCATTCCCCTTTGTTTTGTGGATTAGGGAAAAAAGTAGGTAAATTAATGGACTGGTTTAGGGCCACACTAGATATCACCTTGGGCATAAAGGAAGGATTAGTCCTGAAGGAAACTCTGACGGCATGAAAGATAATGAAGGGTTCCACTGCCATGAGGGCCTGTAATTCAGACACTCTTCTTACTGAAGTGATGGCTAGAAGTAAAGCTGTTTTCCAAGAAAGGAATTTCCACTCTGCTGTTACAGCTGGCTCAAAGGGGGGAAGAGTGAGCTTTTCCAATACAAAGTTAAGGTCCCAGGCTGGAGTGGAAGCTATCCTGGGGGGGGGCTTAAACTTTTTGGCCCCTCTAAGGAATTGTTTTAGCAAGGGGTGAAAGAAGAGGGGCGGCTCAGTATTATAATGTGCTGAAATGGCAGCGGCATGAATATTAATTGATGAGAAGGATAGGCCCTTGTGCAGCATTTCTGTTAAGTACTTTAGAATATGAGGTAAGCTGGGCACCATTGTGCCCATCCCTTTAGCCTGGCTCCAGTAACAGCATATTTTCCACTTTTCAGCATAAGATATTCTGGTACTAGGCCTCCTTGCCTCCAGAATGACATCCCACACCTGCTTACTGAGGGATGCTAGAGGAGAGCTCATGGAATTAGCCAGGCTGCAAGGTTCAGGTTTTGAAGCTGTGTGTGCAGAATCTGGCCAGCCTGCTGGGACAGCAGGGAAGGGGTCTGAGGTAGGTGCCATGGTTGTAGTAGTGTCAGACTGCGCAAGAGGCGGTACCAATGCTGGTGTGGCCAGTCTGGTGCAATCAGCATTGTCCTTGGCTTGTCCTGTTTGATCTTTAGTCGAACCTTCGAGAGGAGAGGCAGAAGGGGAAAGGCATAAACCGAGAGGCTTTCCCAGGTAAAGGGCAAGGCAAACACTTTCCAAGCTGGAATGTGGGGAGGTCTGGTGCAGAATTTGTTCAATTGGTAGTTCTGAGGGTAGGCAAACGGGGTCCCCCCATTTGTTCCTCAAGAGGTTGAATATTTTGGGTTCTAGTTTCCATTCGTATCGGTCTATGAAATTTCTGCTTAAGTCGTCTGCCAGTGAATTTAGTTTGCCTGTTAGGAATTGAACTTGTAGGTGCACTTGGTAGCTCAAGGCTGTGCTCCACAGAGCCATGGCTAGTCTGCAGAGAGGGTAGGAGTGGGTTCCCCCTGCTTGTTTACGTACCATATAACTGTGGTGTTGTCTGTCTTTACCAATAGTTGCCCTGGAAGAATAAGGTCTTTGAAGGCTGTCAGAGCATTCTGTACATCTAACATTTCTTTTTAATTGATATGCAGGTGCATCTGTCTCAGGTTCCATTTGCCCTGAATGCACTGCCCTGCCATGTGAACCCCCATGCATAGTCTGATGCATCTCTTGTTAGGGTTTGGGCGGCAGGGGGTAGAGTGACAGGGAGTTCCTTGTTGTGGTAGCAGGCCTTTGCCCACCAAAGAAACTCTGTCCTTAGACAAAGAACGATAGGAATCATTGTTTCCTGGTCATGAGAATGTTGACACCATAGACTTTTTAGATACCACTGGAGTTTCCTCATATACAGTCTTGCATATGGAATTAGCAGAATGCAAGAGGCTATGAACCCCAGAGCTTGCAGCTAGCTGGGTTTTTGTGGCCAATAGCTTGTAGTAGGCTGTCAAATAAACTGGTTTCTCCGGAGTGAGGAATGCCATCTGGGAAGTTGTGCTCACCCTTGCTCTCAAGAATATAATCTGTTGGCAGGGTACTAGGTGAGATTTCTTTTCGTTGATGGTGCACCCCAGTGACGTTAGAAGTTTCTTTACAAATGCCAGGTGTTGTAATAGCAAGTCCTGGCTCTCGGCCTGAATCAGACAATCGTTCAAGTATGGGTAAATTTGAATATTTCTCTGCCTGCAAAATGCAATGGCTGGAGCTAGATACTTGGTGAACACCTTGGGTGTAGTAGATAAGCCCAAGGGAAGTGCAGAGAACTGAAAGTGCATGGAGCCCGCCCTGAAATGTAGATATTGTCTGCAGGATTCTCTTATTGGGATGTGCAGGTAAGCTTCCTTTAAGTCTAGGGTTGCCAGCCACGCATCCTTGGCGAGCATAGGAAGAAGCTGTTGAAGAGTTAGCATTTTGAATTTTAGAACCACCAGAAAGGTGTTGAGATTAGAGAGGTCCAGGATAAGACGCCAGGAGTTTTCTTTTCTGGGTACCAGAAAAAGTCTTGAATAAAAACCTTGTCCCCTTAGTTCTGCTGGGACAGGTTGAACAGCACTGATACTGAGAAGAGAGAGAACCTGCTGTTGGGCCTCCACCCACTGATTTGGGTGGAGGTCTGGCCAACCATTTGGGGTTGGTAGTGTGTGTGGAAGTAGAATCTGTATGCTCGGGAAACTATGTTCAAAACCCATTTGTCCTGGGTAATGAGTCTGCAGTTTTTTGCTTGCAGGGCGAGCTTTCCTCCTAAGGGAGCAAGTAGTTAAGCAGGGTTTGGAAGGGTTAAGGTTAAGTCATTGTGCCATTTTTCCATAGGGGGGTGGCTTATTACTCCCTGCTTTGGAAGTGGGACACCCCCACTGCTTAGATCTGTGCGTAGCCTGCTGTTCCTGGGTTTGGAATGAGAAGGCTTGGAAGGGACTAGAAAGGACCAGTTCTTTGAAGGCCAATGCCTACTGAATCTGGGAGGCTGTACTTGTAGAAAATCTTTAACAGTTTGCATAGATTTAGCTTTTTCCTCCATCCTTTTGAGGACTTCCTCTGCTTTGTTGCCAAAAAGGTGGTCTTGGTTTAAGGGTGCATCCAGTAATTTAGCTTTAACATGATCTGGCAAGTTTTGTTTCTTAAGCCAAGCATGCCTTCTAAGTACAGACCCAGTGACAGCAGCCCTGCAAGATGCTTCTAAAGCATCAAAACCACATTGCAAAGTATGTTTACCAACTTATTCTGCAGAATGCATTAAATCTTGCAAGTCTGTGTTCAGCACAGTCAGGAATCAACACAATTTTCTGTTTAAGTAGTCCCATAATATGTTGCTGATACTTTAACATATGAAACTGGCAATTTAAAGCCCTAATGGCCAAAGCAGAAGAAGTGTATACCTTCTTACCCTATCTGTCTAAGGCTCTAGAATCTCTATCAGAAGGGGTAGGATTTTTGGCAGCAATAGCCTTAATGCCTTTTGGTCCTTGGGAAATGGTCTCTGGATCCGCAGTAGGATTCTTGAAGAGGAACTTGTGAGAGTCCAGTACTCTGTAGTACCTGTCAGGCTTTGTGGGAGCTGGAGGTAAAGTGTCTGGGGTAAGACTAGATTCCAAGAAAACATCATCTACAATAGCCAGAACAGGAGGGACAGCTAGAGGCCTGTGTTGAGGCAGGAGTAAGAATTCCCTAAGTCTCTTTTTGGACTAAGAATAGTCCTGGCTTTGCAGCGGAAATGCTCCCTAAGGTAATGTAAGGTTTCACCAAAAGAAAAATCTTCTGGAGGGGAAGCAGAGGGAATGGAATCCTCTGCATCAGAATCCTCATAAGCAGATAAGGGCAAATCCTGGTAATCAGAAGAAGCAGCGATATCAGATTCCTGATCAGACGAATCAGAAAGAAAATCGGTTCTAGGTCTCTTCGTGGGAGAAAGCTGGCTTCCCCTAATTAAGGTAATAAAGTCTTCAGCCATTCTAAACATGTGTTTTTGAGGCATATGGGCCTGAGTCAGCGGTTTGGTTGTAGGTTTTCTAGGCGTAGTGTGAGATTTAGGCCTGAGGAATTCAGTACTTCTAGTTGGAAACAATGCAGTCGGTTTAATATGAAAGTCTGTAGGCCTGAATAAACCCTCAAAAGCCGGTGTCTGCACAGCGGCTACGGACCCATCAAAGGTGGAGACATCCGCAGGTTCTATAGTCGAAGAAACATCTCGCGGCATACCGGACTCCGAATGGGTCTCAGTAGAGGTCTGCGAATCTGTAGTAGTGGGTGTCAGGGGCTGCGAAAGCGTCTCACTGTGTACTGACGGACTGGCGACTAGCTTAACAGAAGCATCGTCGGCAGTTTTGGACCTTTGCGGTTTGTCTCTGTCTTTATCCTTACATTTTTTCGGAAGATCGGTAGTCGGATGGCTTAATGAAGCCATTTCGGAGTAGAGATCAAGAACGAAAGAATTTAGCTACAAAAATAGCCAGATGATGAATAGTTCGGGCATTGAACAAGGCATAAAACCGACAGCGAGGGATGTCGTGATCTGGGCCTAAACAGGTGACGCAGTAAGAATGAAAATCTCCATGAGGTATTTGCTTTCCATAGGCAAGACAATTGTTAATTTTTTCTGACATCGGTTAGAGCAAGAAAAAATGATCCCCAATGGGGTACTTATCTTTTTTGAAGACTTCGGGTCTGAAACTCGAAAACAAAAATTTCAGGAGTCTGCAGACTGGCATTTGCGAATTGCTTCTGCTTTGGGCATCACATAAGAACGACTGATGTAATGGCGTCAGCTGCATGTTTTATACCCCTGACGACCTGACTTCATGGAAGAAGCGACAGCATCCAAAGCAGAAATCCAAAGACTCTGGTATTCAGGCCGGCTGAGGGCTACCTGCAGGCAGATAACCCAAATGTGATGACTGCAACAGAGAAACACGAAGAATCTACCCGTTCTAAAGAATTAAAATATTGCCTGTGATACAAACAGGACCTGCTGGAGGGACAGGTATATATCCAGTAGACCTTCCCTTCTCTGGAACAGGCTCCCCATCCAACCATGTGAAGCAGAGTTCCTCCCTAACCTAATTCAAGTGCAACTTGGACAACTGGATGGGGAACAAGAAATTCATCCATGGTTTGGCACCTATGTCTCTAACTGACACAGGCAGCCTGCAAATGGTTCTTCTCCCAGGCCTGTTTGCAAATGTTTCACCTCTCAAGCCCCTGCTTACACCTCTCATGGGTACCAGAACTTGTCAAAAATTAGGAATGCATGACTAGACTTAAAAAAGCCCTTGTAGTCGTCAGCCTAATAGACACCTATAAACTTATGTGAAGGAATGTTCTTTCCTGCACTTACTCAAGTGAAACGTGGATCAGCTTTATTAGACAAAGGAAGCTTGTGAACGCTAGACCACTTCTGCCTAAGTTTATATACCCCACAAAACCTAAGGGACCAATACTTTTGTAATATTTCTGGGAAGCATGGCTAGGCTTAAGAAGTCCCTTTAGAGTCATTAGCCCAGTATTCTCTTATGATTCAGTGAACATGCAGGAAGAGCTCCCTGCAAAATGGAAAGCAGTCCTCACAAAGCAGGGCCATCAACTAGTCTGTGCTAAATACCTATCCTGACCTTCATTCTAGGAAGAGGAAATAAAAGTTATGTACTCACCATAATGTTCCATTTGTGTTGTCCGTTTTCATTCTTCCTCAATGAAGGAGTTCAAATCTGACCCTCAGATCCAACTTGGCCAATTTCTTTAGATTCTAGGATCCAACTCTTGAGCTCCTCCCTTACCCATAATGCCCCTGATAACTGAATAACCTCAGATCGAGTTTGCTGCTATTATGCAATACCTCAGGAAAAAATTTCTTACTGAAAAGAGCTATGACAGAACAGTGAAAGGTGAAACATCAGGAGCTCAAACAGGAACGATGATTCCTAATAAGAATTTGATTGGGTCACTCCCAAAGACATGGACAGGGGGAAGGTGGGAGAGTAGTTGAGAAAGAATGAAAATGATGGAACATTACGGTGAACACATAACTTTTATATCTGATGATGTCATTTTCATTCATTCCTCAATGAATGGGACAGAGTCCCCACTACAATTACCTTGGGTGGCTCTCATGGATGTCTATTCCGGAGCATCGCAGAACCAAATGATGCTCTGTTTCTAGAAATGATGTCCAATTTGTAACGAGAAACAACGGTATGAGCATTAGACCAAGTGGCAGCTGCACAAATTCCATCAGTGGAAACTCTAGCCTAAAAAGAAGCTGATGTAGCTATTGACCTCAATGAATGTGCCTTTGGTTTTTTTGGTAAGGTTCGGCCTTTCAAGGAATACATTAGAAATATAATCTGTTATCCATTTTGCTAAAGTAGTCTTGGAAACTGTTTTTCCCATCTTGGTGTTAGAAAAGGAAACAAACAACTGATCTGTTTTTTCTAAACTCCTTAGTTGTATGTAGGTAAAAATGAAGTTGTCCATGTACATCAAGGAGATGATGGGTATATTCACCTTTATTCTCAAATTTTGTAAAGAAAACTGGAAGGTCAATGACTTCATTGATGTTTGATTCAGAGGGCACTTTAGGTACAAAGGAAGGATTAGTGAGCAGGGTAACCCTATCCTTGTGAAAAATCAGATACGGTGGTTCAGAAGAGAGTGTTTGGAGTTATGAAACTCATCTAGATGAAGTAATCATCACCAAAAAGACAGTTTTCAAGATAAAAACTTAAAGTCTACTTTGGCTGAGGATTCAAATGTACTATGTACTAAAGACTGTAATAAAAAGTAAAATCCCAAAGTGGAGTGGGATCTCAAATTAGAGATCTAAGCTAAAATGTATTAGAAAGGTCTTGCACAGTTTAGCTGAAGTTAAAGGAGAAGCTTTATCATCAACGTGACAGTTGGAGATGGCTGCTAATTGTACTTTAATGGTAGAGAAACTTGCACCGGTATAAAAAGTAGAGGCAAGGAAATCTAAAATAGATGGGATTGGAGCAGTAAAGGGATCTACATTTCTTTGATGTGCCCACATAAAATCCTTTTCATTTAGTTTTATAAATCTTTTTGGCTGTAAGGTTTCTGGGACAAAAAAAGAATACGGCGAACTGGGGAGGAAAGCCTGGAATATCTAGCCATCATTGGAAAATGAGAAACCATACATTCAGCCTGAGGCCTGCAATGTCTGGATGCATCATCTTGACGGGTGTGACAGTAGATCTGGACTGAGGTCCATTGTCCATGGAGGACATACTAGGTGAGACAATAGGAAGGGAAACCAACTTGCAGAGGCCGAAAGGGGGCAATGAGAATTACTTTGCTCTTCAACCAATTGGCTTTCTGAAGAAAGTTAGGTATTAGGGGTAGAGAAGGGTAAGCATAAAGTAGACCAGAGGGCCCAAAGTAGACTAGAGCATCGGGTCTATATCAGAACATCAAAGTTTTAAAACTTCGAATGTTCTAATATCGACCCGTTCTGAGCGAACGCTAAAAACAGCAAAGCTGCAGAAGACCAAATTCTTTCCTAGGGAAAGAATTCAGTTGGCAGGTTCTGTGGTTTCACTATTTTCAGCACTGTGGTGGAAATTTACGAGTCAGGTTCAGGTAAGTGTGCAATTGTGTGGTTGTTAGGATTACGGCACGGGTTAGGGCGTGGGTTAGATGAGTTAGGGTTAGGGCGTGGGTTAGGTGAATTAGGGTTGGGGCGGGTTAAGTGAGTTAGGGTTAGGGCACCGGTTAGGTGAGCATGTGATAGTGACGGACCTTACGGTTAGGGTTTGGGTTAAGGTAAGTGGATAAATAGTAGTGTATGTACAGATTAGTGTAGGGTTAGTTGTAGGATTATAAGTGTATGTGTGTGGATTGATGTATTTTAGATGTGCTTGTGTTGTGTTTATGTGTTTCGGAATAGAACATTTTTTCCCAAGGAAAAAATTCACTGTTCTGAATGTTCGATATTATGTGGTTTAGATATTTTAGGTTCGATGAAATAGCGTTCGCTATTTTCATCTTTCGATAGTGTGATATAAACGCAGAGCATCTCTCAGTAACTGTCCTTTGGTGGGAGATTAGGACAAAGAACCTGCTGCATTTGTTGTCGAGGAGAGAGCTGAACAGGTCGCAGCATGGTTGACCTCATTTCTGGAAGATCATCATTGCCACTGATTGACTGAGAGATGACTCGTGAGGAATCAGGATGGTCTTGCTGAGCTTATCCACCAATACGGTGGATTTCCCCACTATGTTTGTCGTTACTAGAAAGCGGCTGGAGGAGATCAAATGCCAAGCTCTCATTGCCTCTTGGCATAGGGGGGTAAGATCTGGTTCCCCATTGTTTGTTGATGTACTAGATTACTGACATGTTGTCCGTCTGAAAAGCAATAGTCCCTAGTGGAAGAGAGCTCTGGAGGGCCTGCAATGTTAAAAGCACTTCTTTCATCTCTAGCACATTTATATGTAATTTGGTCTCGTCTTGGTACCATGTGCCTTGAACTGTCCATCCCAAATAATGCCCCCTCAACTGGAAGTTGTCCATGGTCAATGTGGCTTTCAAGGGAGAAGGGACAAAAGGGCGGCCTTGATGAATCTCTTCAGAGTGTATCTACCACAGTACAGATTTTCTGCAACCTGAGTCAATTTTACTGGATGTTGTGGAGACTGTCGATGAAAAAAACATTGCACTACTAGAGTCCATTGAAGGTTTCTCATATGAAGATGAGCAGTAGGAAGTAAAGTTATTGCAGCAGCTATCGATCTTAGGGATTTGAATATCAATCTCGCTGGGAGTAAGAGATAAGACAGAATTTATTTGACATGCGATTTCAGAGTAAGAATTCTGTTATGAGGTAGAAAAACTAAGCAACTGACCATGTCTAGACGAGCACCTATAAACTCCAAGGCTTTAAATGGTTGAGGCTGGGACTTTACCAGATTTACCACAATTCCCAGAGATTGAGATAGAAGAAGAAGGTAATCTCTGGCCTGCACCAGAATATGCCTGGTCAGTGCGGTTAGGAGCCAGTCATCTAAATATGGAAACATTCTGAATCCAAGCAGTCTTAGGTGAGTTGCTACCACTGCCATGCATTTGGTGAACACCCTGGGGGCTGTGGTGAGACCCCCAAAGGGCAAGGCTCTGAACTGATCATTACTGGCTCCCAGTCAGAAGCATAGATATCTTTAGGCACATCTGTTCATTTTTATATGATAGCATGCGTCTTGAAGATCTAGACAGCACACCCATTTGTCCTGCTGAAGGAGAGGCAGAATAGACTGAACCGTGACCATCCAAGAACTTGGAATTCTTCACAAACTGGTTCACATAACTGATATCCAAAATGGGTCTCAGGTTCCCTGTTTTCTTTGGCACTAAAAAGAACCTTGAGTAAATTTGGATCCTCTTTGGTCTGGGGAGACCTTTTGGATAACATTTTGGTCCAGCAGCTTTTGAATTTCTGGAGCTGCTTGTTCCCACTGACTGGATGGAGCATACGGGAGGATTCTTCTCTTCTGTGTAGGAACTTGAGAAAAGGGTATGATTATTCTCTGGATATGACCCTTTGCACCCAAGAAGCTTGTGTGATACCTTCCCAGGCTTTTGGGTACAAGGACAAGCACCCCCCCCCCGACTGCCTCCAGAGAGGGACAGTCGGGTAGCTTTTCAGGAGCGTTGAAAGGTGCTATCTGAGAAAGAATCCTGAGAACCTTAACTCTGTGGACCCTCCCCTCTGCCGTGAGGGCGGTGTCTCTCTCCCATTATAGTTATTTTCACCTCTGTGGCCGGGGGAGAATCTCCACAGAATTCCTGGAAAGGCTCGTGGAATTTTCTGAACCACGCTATCTTACCACAATGTTGATTCCTGGAAAAGATTCTTTGCAGAGCAGAAAAAAACAAAGTCTCACAGCAGAAAGGGTCTTTCCATCCTTCTCACTGCAGGAGGGCGTCTCTTTAGTTGTTGGTCCAAAGAGGGAAGATCCATCAAAGGAAGCACTGATGAATGACACCTTAAAGGGCTCTGCAAAATCACACAACCACGTGAAGGCATGTATCCTAATGGCTATGCCTGAACCAGCAGCCAGTAAGGAACCTTCAGCTGCATGTCAGGTTAACCTCATGGATGCATTAGTAATGGACTGCAGGGTAGCCAGTCGTGAAGAAAAGGATTTCTGCTCCTTTACAGACATGGACCCTGTGGAGACAGTTCCTTGACTAAGTCCCTCTGCAACCTTGTGAAATGCACCAAATAATTTAGCAACTGTAAATGAAGGTCCCTGACACATACACTCACTTCCTGAACCTGTCCAACTCCCTAGACTCCATGTTAGGGGAGGGGACAAAGAAGCTCCATTCACCCAACTATTTTTTAGTAGCTGCCGCAATGACCACGGCATCTACAAGAACACCTTTCATACAATATCACCTGTCTGACAGGCCACTAAGAATCTTGTCTGGGTGCTTAGGGATCGGTTCTACGAACTCCAGTTCCTACCATGATCTGTAGGAGACCAGTACCAGCCACCTTTTTGGTGAAGGATCTCCAAGATGTCCCTGAATGAGGCATCCTCTGTGGAGATCTAGGGTATCCTTCCCCTTCATCAAAATCGGTCTCTTCTGTGAGGGATTCCTGTGAGGAATCCAGGTGCCTCCTTTTGCAAGATCTCTTCCGAAGGACCTGCTCAGTGGGGTACTCTGGGGAAGTGTCAGAAGATATGGGAAGTTCCCTAGTGGAAACTACTTGGAAGCTCATCTGGGCTGGCTGTCCCGGAGGTGTAGGATGAGAGAATTCAGACAAAGGATTCATAAGAGGTAGGGGGCATGAATCCAAAGAAGGAAGAGCTAAGTCCATCCAAGTAAAGACAATACCCACTCTACTACCTCAAAAGCCAAGGGCCCAGGAGACGCCGAAGACAATCCTACCAGAGCTCAGACTCTCAGATCAGACAGCTGCCGCAGCCCCTGAACCTTTGGATCTGAAGGGGGAGTCGGAGCTGAGCTATCTAGCACCAAAACTCTGAGAGGAAGCGATGGCTCCAAAAACTTCTGAGTCTAAGTCAACCCCTCTGATCTGGTGCTGCTGCTTCAGCTCTGAGGGCCATCATGCTACAACAGGGTCAGAAACGATCAGGTCAGGGGAAGTCGTTGGAGTAGAGGAAGTTAGGACCTTCAGACTGGAAGGTTCAACTCTCGGGGCCTTTGGATCCAAGGACTCCGAAACTGTGGGTCAGATCAGAGAAGGAGTATTTACATGCTGAAAGGTAGACTTAAGGCTCACGGATGCAGTGGGAGATGTAGACGGCAAAACCCTATCTGGGTCTCAACTCTGATGAACTTTCTCATCATCCTTTCCACCTCCAACTCAGAAAGACTCCGGGAGGACCTAACAGAAGAAGTTGATGGTGGCCTTAAAGACTTTTTTGGCATCTCCTAGAGGAATGGAGACCTCAAAGTAGAGATACCTGCTCTGGGGAATATCTTTGAGAATGGAGCCAAGGAGACGTAGTACCTACAGGTATCTGATCCGAAGCTTTCAGATCAGAGGTCTTGGGAACCTTCACAGAAGGCTGTGAGGAAGGTAATGACTGAGGCGACTTGGATGAAGTGCATTTCCTGTGCTCTTTAGATTTTTAAGAAGGGGTTTGAGCCCCTGATGAAGATCTACCAGTAGAAGGAGCCAAAGCTGGAAGAAGTCCTTTGAGGATTAATTTATTCCTACAGTCACTTAATGCCCTGACATTAAAAGCTACACAAACAGAGCAGGAGGTGTCCAGATGTGCTGGCCCCAAACATTACATAAACTCCCTGTGAGCATCAGAGGCTGGAATCTTATGCTCACAGTAAGTGCACTTTTTACATCTAGTAGGCTTAACAGCTATAGTGCGAAAAAAAAAATTAAGAAAATTCAACGGTTTTTTTTCTGGAAAAGAAGGGCTACCAACTATGGTAGTTAAAGAAAACCTCAAAAGGAATAGAAAAGAATGCAAAAGTCTACCAACTATGGTAGTCAGAGTATACTTCAAAAGAGGCAGAAAAAGAAGGGTTATAACATTTAAAATGTACCCTTTGACAGAAAAGGAATCAAAAAGGAAGGTAAAGGAGATAATAAATAACAAAGATAATAAAGTTTTAAAACTAAACTTATAACACAATATTTCCCCAAGCTCGAGAAGTTGCAATCCCGTCCAATCTTGAAAACCAGCAAACAAGGAAGGAGCTCATGAGTCGGATCTTAGAATCTAAAGAAAGTGGCAGAGTCAGATGCAAACCCATTCGCTGAAGAAGAGTTGAAGTCCATCCAGTTAAATACCCTCTCCACCACCTTGAAAGCAGAGGGCACAGAAAATACCTAGGGCAATCCTACCAGAGCTCATACTCTCAGATCAGACAGCCAAAAACGACACCATCAAATCTGGTACCTGGGAGGGCAAGGCTCAACAACAAAAGCATTCCTAGATGCCCAGTAACCACAGAATAAAGAAATACTGTACTGCTTGTTCCACTGAGGAAATGTACTCAAATGAATGCAAATGGAAACACTAAGTAGCTCCCAACCCTCAAACCAGACCCTGGTAGAGCTGACAGGGGCAACAAACCAGGGTGCTTGCCAGAAAGCAAGTACCCCTGCATAAGGGAGGGAACAACCAAGGCAAAACTCTGGGGGCTGCTTTCAAGCAACCAAAGCCAACAGTACACACTTTAAACCACCACACAGCCCACTGAAGGGTAGTGGAAATAAAATTATTTGAAAAAACACTGGAATTGGACAAAAGGGACTCCCCAAGAGGAAGGATGAACCACCCAATGTTAGGAAGGGGAACAGGTCATGTTCCAGAGCAGAAATAAGAAATTACCCTGAGTGGTCACTCTAATGGATCAAAACTGGACTAGAGCCTTATCTTCTCAAGAGAATACTGAGATCAGGTCCCCCCAAGCTGATCAACATCCCAGAAACCTAGGCTAAATGGGACCAAAAGCAGGGGCCAGAAGACCCTCCAGGAAACACAGGGGTCAACAAGTCTACCATCTGTACCACATGGTACCTCCAAAAGGGCAGAGGGCAGGATGACCTTAGAGGGGCGCCCTTGAACCCAAATCATAGGACCCTCTGCTAAACCAAGGAGCTGCCAGGCACCCAAAGATGATGGGTGTATATAAGAAGAGGGGAAGCAAATATCCCAGCCTCCAGTCAGGCTACGATAGAACTTCTGGGGAGGGCAGTCTTCCAGCAAAAAGCAGACTGAGCTCAGATACCCTAAAGTACATACCCATGAACAAAATACCTATGCAGAACAAACATGTCAAGCTTGAGAGGTATGCTGGCACTGGATACTTCCCCACCCCGCCAAAGAACCAAACTCTGATGAGGAGAACCAAAGCTGCCCCTCTTAGAAGAAAAAAACTCACGGAAATGTAACTGGTAGATCTAAGAACGTATCAATGGAGAACTCCCATTACAAGAGCCAAAGACTAAGACTGCCCTCCTCAAGAAGCGAATACAGCACGGGCTTACTCCTCTCAATCCCTTGCCAAAGCTGAAGGAGCAAACTGGTCTGAGGCCGGATGTCAAGATGCTAATCCCTGCTCAGGAGGGGGCAGCAAATCAGCAGACAAAAAGGACAAAGCCCTGCAAAGCCCCGAAAGTCCCTTCTCACCTAGAAGTACTGATAATAGGCAATACACCTTCAATACTCAGAGGACCAAAAAGATACTTGGCCAAGAGCAGGAAGGGCAAGACACAAGGGTAACAGCTTCCTTCCTCTGTGAGAAGTAGAAATCTTTCCTACCCACCACATAGAAGAGCCTGGGCCTGCTTCCACTCTACCTGTAACAGTTGGAAGTCATCCGGGGCGGGAGGAGTGCCCTGATTCCAACATGTCATGGAGCTGCCTAGCAATGAAGAAGGCATCAAGCATGAACTGAAGCCAGTGTCCAAAAAGCCACCTGTATCAGAGTGAGAATCCAGCAAACGGTGGCCTCAATCTTTTCCCATTCAGAATGAATGCAGCTAGGCTGACTGATGCAGTAGCACTCACATGCCTGCTGCCACTACAAGAGTAACCACTACAAAATACAAGAACATGAAAAAGTTGGGATGTACTGCCACACCTGACGCCAGGGAGAAGGGTAAATCCTCCAGGTTATTAGACTCCATTAAGGTCTTCAGTATGGAGAAACCAGGATTCCTAGCATGAGGTCAAATAACGGACATAGCTGAAGTGCAAAACTAAATACCTTGAACCCCAATGTGGCACAGGAATAGATCTTCATGCCAGCTCTGGTCTGATCTCAGGCTACCATGTCCACCAGCTGCACAGGGTCCGAGTACAAGCACAGGGCATGCAAAGTTTGTCCAGCTCACAAACATTCAGAAATCCGTCTCAGGGTGGGAAAACAACACTTCATTTCAGTCAGACAGAAGATTACATCAGAATTTGACCCTCCAGGGGCCGATACAGCTGATGGCACCTCCAGGCCTGCTTGACGAAATCAACAAAACTGCTCTTATATTTCAGCTGGATGCATCTCAGGGTAGAAGTCAAACTTCCCCAAACTTCAAATCTCCCACAGACATGGAAATTCAGACTGAAAATGATCTCCCCATTAGCTGAAGGGGAGGTTCCAGTAGAGCAGAGTCAAAATTTGGTAGAAGCAGTGACACGAATTTCAGGAATGATTAAAATATGTGCATTGCTTCCGAGAAGGAAGAGGAAAGTTCACTCTAGTTCAATGAAGCCACACACACACACACACACACACACACACACACACACACACACACACACACACACACACACAAATGTGCTCATTGCCAGTCACACACCCATACGCAAAGCGACAGCTGCATTATGGACAAACCATACAACCCATATTGTTTAAAGACAGTTTTTAAGACTGGACAGGCATGTAATATTGAAAACAGAAATTTCAGGCAATAAAATGGTCCAGCTTCTCTCCAATAAAATTATGAAAGGAATTAGTCAAGTTTATTAACAGTCTTTCAGTCAGCTAGTACTGCTGTTCAACTTAAAAGTAAAGTCACATTTGTATGATCAGTTTTAGGCAGTTTTAAGCAATGGACAAATTAAAGAAAAAGAGTAGAAGGTGAGTGGGTTTGCTGCTCAAATCCCAGGCTAATGACTGCTCTGTTAAAGACAGAACTTAAAACCTACTGACTGGGTACTGCCAAATGTAGACAAGCATTGATAGGCAGCACTCACTATGCTGTTTGGGGGGTTCTTAGAGACAGACTAAGCAGCAATCTGAAGCAGTTACCATACTTCTCTTTTATCCACAACTTATGCAAATACCAAGCTACAATGAATCCTCAAGGGCAATTATTTTGTGCTCTCTGTATGAGTGCAGCGAAGAACACTACAATGTCTAGACACACCCTGTATTAACTGTCTGAATCCTAAAGCCATTTAAGATTGGACCAATAAGCTGAGAAAAGAGGCATTAGTCTATGGTTAGTGTTGCCTTCGCACAGGGAAGAGATGCTGATTTCAGGTTTTCAGTTTACAGTCTGTATTAAGTGTCAATGTTTTATCTCTAAGAACTTCACTTATTTTCTTATCTCCAAAACACATTTGTTGACTGGTGATTGTAAAGTACTGATCTTACAATTTCTTGCACTGTATTTAGGCCAGTCGGGACTCGTGAATGAAAGGAGATTGCAAAGCTCACTTCACTTACCTGGTTAAGAAATGAACAAACAGTACTCTCTTTGTTAAATTTGCTGGGACAACTGAAAACCACAATCAAGAAAGGTAGTGCAGACTTAAATCTATGACAGTATGGCTAATTTGCAAATCTCTTACACTACACACTGACCACTGAAAAAGCACAAAATTCAGTCCAAAGAGTCCTAATTTAAGGGGTTCTTCGGCAGACTCTCATGCCTTCCTATGTGCTTCACTGCACTTATACTTCACAAGTCTGTGGGCAAGATGTACATATGTGCAGTCCACCTTAACCATGCCCCATTCTGTTTGGTGAAGTCACAGACCTTGTATCCCTGAAAGATAAGACTTGCTGTCATACTCTGATAATTACAGACTTGGTTTGAGCCAACAAACAATCATCATCCAGGGCAAAAGAAGATTACTTGCCAAGCCTTATGTGACACATACACTGTTGTACCTTGCTTCTGTCAAAAAGTAGTTAGTGCAGAGGAACAAGGCTGGCAGTTACTGCAGAGGATTAAGGCTCTGAGTAGGTAACTTGCTGCTTCTTGTAGTCTTGAACAAGTCAGTTAGCCAGTGTTCCTTGGTCACACCTGGAAAGGGATACCTTTGTTCAGTGGACTGACCCAGTTAACAAATGCATATAGAAGTTGAAGCAACCTGTTTAAGGCTGATAAAATTAATTGTGTTTAAGCTAGACTATGACAATTTCATAGTGTTCACAAAATCCTTGCAACTGACTGTCTTTTCTCCTCCAGTGGTCTTTTAAGTCTTTCAACTTTTCCCAGTTGGGGGTCATCACAGTGGATCAACAGTCTGCTACTGACTGGCAGTGGATTTTTATGGTGTGGAGTTACCAGCCCGGCACCCAACCTTCAAAGAAGGCACACACGCGTGCGCACGCACCAACCTGCAGTCGACTGCAGGGAGGACATGCAGACTCTGCACAGAAGATGCACCAGCCAAGAATCGAACCTGAGAAACTCTTGCTGTGAGGTGACACTGTTAACTGTTGCATCACTGCTGCCTTTTCCTTTTCTCCTCCAGTGGTAAAGCCCAGGAAATGCAGTTGACTGCACATGACGCTGTAACTATGAAGAAGCTAAATCTGTGAAAATAAGTGGCAAACACACTCCCATACCTCTCAACTATCCACATTTTCACAGAATGTCCAGATTTTTTCCTCATATTGTTGGTCTGTTCCTCATAAAGCTTGTATTTTCTTGCAAATCAGTAATGACTGAAGCCACTAAATAATGGAATACAGTTGAATTTCAGACTTCATATCTTTAAGAAAATACATACTAACACAACTTCAGTAATTCTAGCTACTTACTAAGTTTATTAAAGGAATATTTCAATTTTGTCCCATTTTTGGGCCTTTATCTCCCCATTATTTTAGGCTTTTTCCAGACTTCTTGCAGGTCGAGAGGTATGCATACTCCTCCCATGAATCCTGAATGATAAAGCAAGACAACGACACTTCAGGATCCCTGGCAAAACTTTTATTAT
Source organism: Protopterus annectens (assembly GCF_019279795.1). NCBI lineage: Eukaryota > Metazoa > Chordata > Ceratodontiformes > Protopteridae > Protopterus > Protopterus annectens. Next base: position 1,588,908,872 of record NC_056737.1, read on the forward strand.
TTACACAATCACTCCAGCAGCAGTGTATCTTAATCGATCTCATCCTTATGGATGTCTACTTTACTGAAATGGATCAGTGACTAATATGTCAACATCAGAACAGGAAGCTTAGCCCCATAAGCTACCATTCCAGAAGCTAATGACAAAGCTACTGTTAGAACCCACACTTTCTTAATAGAATAAAATCAGTACCCAAAAGACTATCACCAATCTTATCAACCCAGGAGGAGAAGGACATGATAACTTAAAAATAGATCGGTGTATCACCATGCTTTTACTAAAAAATAAGCAGACACCAGGTCAAAAGGAAATACCAAAAGCTGTATGTTCATATGCTTCAGGCACCAGAAGGTATTTCACTGACAGTCAAAAGTCAATGAAACCATCAGTGATCACAAAGGCATGACTAAACTCATTTCCAAGTAGTGAGTAAAGAACCTACCAGCATGCACTCAGCAACATGCCTTGCTAATGCCAAGTCTAAATGATATTTGAAAAGCAAAGCCAGGAGAAGCTGCTCTGATACTTCAGAATGTTCCATTTCATGATTTTTATCATAGGAACAAGGAAAGGGGCAGTGCTAATCTAACCATTAGTAATTCTTCATGTCAAATGGGTTCAATATCTTGCAAAGAAGCATTATGCTAACATCTGTTAAAAACATTTGATATCTAAAACTGTTTATGTTGATACAGAAAGTGTCGCCTAATTGTGATGTGGTTGAATGAAGCATGAGTTGTAGACCTGTGGCCTAAGGCATTGTCTGATGAGGGAAAACCTAACGAGGCAAAGGCTAGCTGTCTTGATTTTGGGGAAAAAAAGACTACCTTTTGTTACAAACCAATAAAAGCTATTCCCAGGTACAGTAAGAGCTGGCTAAACATGGGTGAAAACAGTATGCACTGAGGTTGCAGAGGCATAAATGGAACAGGTACGTGCAAACAGTGTAAATGTGGCAAGGTGTAGTAGTCTGGAGAACAGTGGCAAACATAAAAAATTCTCACAAGCTATGGATGGCCACCATATAATAACTGGTTGTTAAAAAACGAATACCTCCACTAAAGAAGAATCACCCAATAAGATGATGTAGAGTGTTCTGCAGATCGAATAGGGAAACAAACATATCAACAGGAATTGGGGTTTCATAGTCTAGTTGTTGGGGCAAAAAAAAAATCTCTAACATATTTTGCTGGTTAAGTAGCTGAAGTAAAACACACTGGTGATATCGCGGAACTATGTATTCTGACCAAGACATGGGCAACTCATAACCTGACCTAGTGCATTTATTACTGAAAGTAATCTTTTCACAGTGATGGTGAAAAGGTGCAAAGTAGTTCTTCTAAACAGAAAAAATAGAAAAAAAATACAAACAACAGATCTATCCATGTCTAAAGAAAAAAATAAATACAATACCTGACAGAAAAAACACATGCTCCACCCAAAGGCAATGTCAGTGCAGACTGCCAAAGGTACACTTCATTGATCTCCCTCTATGTACCCAGTGCAAGACGTTTCAACAACGTGTCACAGTCAAAATTCAATAATAAGGGGCAGTAAAGAAGCAGTGGACTCAGGAGTTAAGTGCACCTATGCAGTCAGTACACCACTTCATTCATGTCTCAGACCAAAGAAACCTCTGAGAAAACAGACTGATGATGAGGATGAATAAACTGCTGACCCATCAAGATGGGTTTGCTACTGGAGTTCCAAGATGGCTGCACACTGAATAAACAGCTTGTTTTTAGCTCTCCCAGTGGGAAAACAGAAACTTAGCAGAGAAGGCCAGTAGACTTGTGTTTATGGGTGAATTTCAGTAACCGACTAGTAAGCTCACTGCCTGGATGCCAAGAATAAAGAAATAAACAAGACCTGGAAAAAAATCAGCTACAAAAGCTGAGGAAGAAACACTGACTAGAGAGAGTTCTGCAGCCGTTCAGCAAAAAGTAATGCAACCTTCAGACATGACTTCCAATAACCTACAGGATGATACAAGACAACTGCATAGAGACCTGGTTAAAATAAACAAAACACTGACAAGAGTATATTACTACAAACAACAAAAGGCTGGAACAAATGGAAGAAGCATATCTTCAGATATTCAGATGAGATGATAAAGCTGCAAAAGTCAGAGGGTGAAATGAAGAAAAGGCTGGCTGAATATGAGACTGCTCAGGAAGAAATGTTTAAAAAAATAATATAATTAGAAGACAGAGCACATAGGGAAAACTTGAGATCTTCAGCTATACCAGTGAAGCTGGAAGGAGCAAAATATATTAAGTTTATGAAGGCACAAATAAGCAGCTGGACTGGTATGCCAGAGCAGGATCTATTAGTTGAAAGGGCACATTGTGTGTATGCTCCAAATCTAGCGATAAGAAAGCAACCGAGACATTTTAATAGTAAGGATGCAATCCTACCAGCAGAAAGAATTGATTTTGTCAAAACTGTGGCAGAAGGACAAAACACTAAAAGTAGGTGACAGCAGAGTGTGGAGAATGATTACTCATTATACACCAGACAAATGAGAAGAAAATTCATCCCTCTATTCAGAGGAAGCCAAGACGTTGCCCATTCGATTCTCAGAGCGTCTTCTGTGTAGCGACATGCGTGAATGGGCGTTCCTTCGTTGAAGGTTGCGCGTTAGGCCCGGCAAGCCAGTACGTAAAAATCTACTGCCAATTATTAGCGGACCGGAGTTCCGCTGTGGCGACCCCTAACCGGGAAAAGCTGAAAGACACAAAATTCCGAGGAAGCCAAGATGCAGGTGAGTCAAACTGCTATATTCAGCTGTCTTCAAAGTAATCTTCCCTGGAGGAACAAAATCATTTTTGATGAAGTGCATGCTAAGGAAGAAATACAGAAGTTTGTCCAACAAAAACTGAGTTGTGAAACAGAAGGAGATTCGGCTTCTCGCTCCTCTGGTAATAAAGATCATAGAGAGACTGCACCTTGGAAACCTTTTGTAGTATTTCAAAGGAAAATGTTGGCAAGACGGAAGGGAGCATGAGAGCTGACGAGAAGAATCGAGAGTATGTTGGAAATGAAGCAAAGACAGGATCTGGATGATGGAGAAGAACAGTAATATCATCTGTAACTTAATGTGGGATATAAAGCATTAATTACATTTGTGAAATATGATAGTACAAGAAAATCTGGAAACATTGGACTTCTTCAAAATTTGTTTGCTGAGTGGGGGACTCAAGTATATTGCTCTACTTCATGTCATTAATTTTCAGAAAAATTCTTTGGGGAGAGGAAGAGAAGGGAGAACGCTAACTGTAAGTAAAGAAAACACCTTCTTTTCTTAATAGCATTGTATCTGTGTTGCATGGTTTTCTTTGCATACTACTTTTGGGTGTAATGGGGATTGTGAACAGGTGTTTTTGTTTTTCTCCCCCTCTTCTCTTTTTCTTCTTGTGTAGTTTTAAGAAACATACGCAATGAAATGATTAACAAAAAAAAAGAAATAAAAAAAAGGAAAAAGGAGCCTGGTTAAGGGGGCAGGACAGAGTTCAAACTGATGTGCTTTTTTTCATTCTTGCATGGGAAAAAGACTGATTAAGAAAACCTTTGTTTTAAAACAGAGAGCAAGTAAATGAAAGGAGAATATTGAATATTATAAGGTTGTTTTTCTGGCAGTTGCAAACACCTATACCAAGTAGCATTTCTGTAGCATGTCTCCATGGAGACAATCTGGTAAAGAGAAACGGTAGACAGTCTGATGGAAGGGGACTGGCTGAGGGAAAAGAACAGAGAAACTGGCTAGGATATAATGTTCTCTGATGACAATCGGGGGTTTTCCCACGTGACAGCTTTAAAAATAATACAAAACACCAGTTTGACTTTAAGTACAGTTCTCTCAGGTTCTTTAAATGCAGTGTGGATACAACAGGAGCTTTTTTTTTTTCTTGTTCACCCTTCTTCTCTTTTTCTTTGTCCAGTTTTAAAAAATATAGGCACTGCAATGGAAAAACAATGAGGATGGGAGGAGATGGGGGAGAGCACAAGGGTCTGGTTAAGAGAGCATGACAAAATAAAACTCAGTGTGCTTTTTCCCATGCTTGCATAGGGAAATGACTGGGTAAAAAACATTGGTGTTATGCAGTAACAAAGTTATTACAAAGCATGTAAATAAAAAAGAATATTGAATACTGCAAGTCTTTCTTTCTGATAAACAAGGTACCCTTAGCAGTTTTGCGTCTGGTTAACATGCCACTAGAAGACAATTTGATAAAGAAAAATGGTTTGCAGAAAGTTTTTACTGAAAGCATTCAAGTGTTTTCTCAACTGGGAGAGTTATGTTGATATAAAAAAATTAAATAGCATTTACTAATAGCACAGGCTGCACCATGCATCTTAGCATGACTAACCTTTCTGTCTGGTTAATTTTAGCCTGCCTGTGTAATTATCAGCTTAGAACTTATGTTCTTATTAGAAAGCAAAAACTTCCAATATTTGAAAATGTACATAGTTTTGTGTGTTATTGTAAAGTTCATACGTTTTATGAGTTTTTTTTTTTTTTGGGAGGGGGCTGTTTGTTCTATTTGAGGGCTTTCAAAAAAGCAAAAAGTTATGTAAGCTGTGACATAGGCACAAATGGATATGACATGAAACAACTGTATAAAAGACCAACATGTCGGACAGTACATGTAACATAAAAGTTGGAACTAGACATTTAGCAAAAGAGCAGTTGTACATAAAAGATGGTAATAATAACTGTATAAGAAAATGATGCTTTCTGTAATGTTTTTCAATCTAAATGGTCTTGCAGATTAATATAAAAAAGAAAGAGCAGTGAACTATACTTAAAAAATGTAGAGGGCAAATAGCTATGCTACAGGAGACATACCTGGAAAAAACTGAACATGTGAATTTGGTAAAAAAAGGTTTTCAGGACGGTTATTCAGTGGAATATTTGGGGCAAAGGAAAAGAGAAGTACTTAATTGCAAGAGGAGCTCCAATAGTGATAGAAGAGGGGGGAAAAAAAGATAATAATGGCAGATGCATAGTACTAAGGGGCTACTGGTTATGGCGGAGGATTACACTGGCATGCATTTACATCCCCCCCCCCCTAAAACTGCTGTAATGGAGCTTAAGAAAATTTTGGGAGAAATAATTAGCTTTCAGCAAGGAAAATTACTTATAGGTGGGGAATGGAATTTAGTTTTCAACAGTGAATATGTGTCTGGGGGGCCTAGAAAGGATAATATAACAAGGGAGGGTAGATTTTTGAAGAAATTTATGAAAATGTTTGGCATGGAAGATGTGAATTCAGTACGAGGAGTTTGGACTGAATTTACATAATACTCACTGAGATATAAAATCTATCTAGCCTAGATAGATTTTATATCTCATAGGAACATTTGCATTTCACTGAAGGTCTTGAAACGCACCCAATAGCCATTTCAGCTCACGCATCAATAACAACTAAAATAAAAATGCAAGGTAATGAAATGAAATTGAGACACTGGTACTTTCCCACCTACCGGTTGAAAAGAGAGGAATTTAAGGAATGGGTTGTGGAATTAATTCAGGTACTACTAGAGAAGACAGGTTGTCTTCTGAAAACATAGCTAAGGAGTGGGATAAAATTAAAGTGGAATTTAAAACTAGGTTGGAAATAAAAGAAAGGGAGATATGGCTAAACAGTAACAAGAATTATTTAGAGGGATTGACAAATGTTAAAGTATTGCAAAATTGGGGGAATCTCTCAGAACAAGAAAAGGAACAACTGCAGAATGCTACACAGAAAATAAGGGATTACCTCGATAATATGCACGAGATTAGAAAAATTGCTGTTAAGCAACTGTTTTTGATAATAATTCTAGAGAACAAAAACTTTTAGCACAACAACTCAGGCAACAAAAAGTGGGCAGTCACCAAGCATAGGGAGCCTATAACAAAGAAGATAAAAAGAGACCCTGTAGAAGCATTAGAAATGTTTTGGAAATTTTATGACAATTTGTACAAAACAGAGAAATATGGAAATCAAGAAAAGGTACAAATTGAAATGTTTATGGAATAATTAAAATTAAATATGCCAAAGTTAGAGGTAGATGAGGCTCAATTACTAATAGGATGGGAAGGGATGAGATATAAATAGCTATGTATAACCAATCTACAGGAAAGTCCCCAGGAATATACGGTATTCCTGTGGAAGTTTGGAAGTTAGGAGGGAAAAAACTGATATAGATCTGGAAGGTTTTGTTTAACAGTATTTCATGAAGAGGAGAAGTTCCAGCCATCCTGGTAGAAGGTGGTGGTAACAGTAATAACTAAAGGGGGTAAAGATCCATCTGCTCCAGCTTCATAGAGGCCCATTTCAATACTAAACCATGATTATAAAGTGTTCATGTCTATAATGGCTAAGAGAATGGCAAAAGTGACACATATCACTTAGTGTGATTTTGTGGAGGGGAAGCAAACATTTGACAATATGAGAACACTGATGAAACAGAGGGAAGTAGAATGTAAGAAAGTACCACTTTTACTGGTGGGTGTTGATGCAGAAAAAGCATTTGACAGAGTAGACTGGGACTTCATGAGCAGGGCAATGGAAGCATTTGCTTTCCCTGATACAATTAAAAAGTTGATAAGAAGCATATATCAGGGATCGGAGGAGTGAATTAAAGTGGGTGGGGTCCTCTTCGATAATTTCATCTTGAGAAAAGGAACCAGGCAGGGTTGTCCACTTTCCCCTTTGTTATTTGCATTATATTTAGAACCACTGGCAAAGAAAATAAGGGACTCAAAAATTCAAGGATATAATTGGTACGGTAGTCAGGAAAGGCTGGCTCTATTTGCAGGTGATATTCTTTTATACATGACAAAACCAGAAAGGGACATTACAGTGTTGTGGAACATTTTAAGACAGTTTCAAATCTTCTCTAGATACAGAATTAATGAAGCTAAAACAAAGGCAGTAGCGGTAAATTATGTACCCACACACAAATTGGTCCAACAATATCCATATTTATGGGGAAATTATCAAATGAAGTATTTAGGAGTATGGATTAGAAAAGAATCTGTGGTGGCAGCTAATGATATGTGAGAAGAGACTAAACAGAAGATAATGCAAATATTGAGAAACTGGAAGTTTTGTTATATGGATACGGATACTAAAATACAAGCCATTAAAATATTTTTAGTCCCGTTAGTCTTATACACAGGTCAGGCATACTTTTATCATCTGAAGGAGAAACTGTGGATAGCAATCAAAAAAAGAGTTGAAGGATTTTATCTGGAAGGGGAAGACAGCAAGGGTCAAGTGGGATAATCTGATTCTACCAATAGAACATGGTGGGCTAGGATTACCTAATTTAAGGGCCATTTTAGAGCAACACAGTTGAGGCTTTTATACGCAGCACAGGCAGAAAACTATAATTCAAAGTGGAAAGAGATGATGCTGATGCAGGGAGGAAGCTCAAGAAATAAGGAGAGATTGGGATACTGGATGCAGACACTTAAGGAGAACAGCCAAAATCATACAGAGTATTACATTCATAAAATAGCAGAAAGTATTCTAAGAACCAAACCAGCACAAGAATGGAGAAAAGAGACTTTGCCAATAGGGTTGACTGTGGTTAGGGATACAGATAATAGGCAAAAGGGGCCAGAATTTATTGGCGGAACCTGGCAAAGGAATCAAGGTATTGGGAGCAAATAACTAGAAAGGGAAAGGTAACAGAACAGGAAGAGGCCAAAACGTTATTTGGATTGCAGGTTAGAGATTGCCTTCCTATCAAGGATTGATATCAGAGTATAGGCAAAGGGAAAGAAACAGGGGTCTCCTAAATGAAAGACCAGCACTGGTAGAGTTTTTAAGAGAATCTAGAACAGAAGCTGCCATTAAAAAAGGATTAATTAGTAAAGCATATAAAATACTAAATGATAATTATAAGAATCAATCAAAGAAGCTTAGAAAGGATTGGGAAGACAGACTGGATAAGCAATTCACAAAGAAACAGTGGGGGATATATGTATATCTCCCAAATATGCAACAAAGTCTAGAAGATTTAGGATCTTAGCATGGAAATGTTTACATAGGTACTTTTAGACTTCAAAGAATTTTTCTTCAGGTGGATAGCAAATGTTGGAGGTGTGACTGGCAAGAAAGAGGTAGCTGGAAACATATTTTTTGGAGGTGTGCTGATCTGGCGAACTTTTAGGATTCTTGCGGACCACTCTGTAGGAGATGCTGGGTGAGTGAACTGGACTGACTGGGTTGATGATTTTTCTGAGTTATGCTACAGAATCAGAGTTACCCAGACACAGTAAAGCCTTACTGAGTCTAATTATGGTGGCTGCCAAAAAAGCAATTACTAGAAAATGGAAATCAAAGTCTAAACCAACTTTACTAAACATAGTAAATATAGTAACAGAGATAAAACAAGTGGAACTGGGATCTTTAGAAAACTACATAGAAAAAAATGGGAATTGTGGGAACAGTATACGCAGAGCAGGAACGAGGCTTGAGAGGCAGGATTTGACGGAGCTATATAATGCTTAACTGACAATGACTAGAAGGTTTATAAGTGATTTATAATGCTTACATCTATAGTTGTTTCAATGGTGTCTGTGATGTAAAATGTTTGCAACTAAAGTGATATTTTGTATGTTTTTCTTTTATATAAATGTAAGATTGCCTTTGTCATATGTGGAAATTTAATAAAGATGTTGGAAAAAAAAGATGGGTCTGCTATTGGAGCTTTCTCAGCCTTTCTGAACTGCGTTTCAGTCATATGTTCCTGTTGACTCCTTCTCAAGACTTCAGATACGTGATAAATTTTCAAAGTTTTACAGTAATTAGCACTTTTGTGTTATTCAAAGACTTCCTCAGATCTAGTCAAATTGTGTTAACTCACAACTATTTATACCCTTTCCTTTTGCAGAAATAAGCTTTCCAAGAAAACAATGCCTAGAACCAAAATGCATAGCACTGTGGGGAATTACTTACTAGAATGAAAAACACAAGTTAGAGATGAGGACTTGGAACTTATGAATTTAACAGGTACGTGAAATCAAATACAGATACAGTATCCAGATTGTCAGTCAGAGAGAAATAAAGCCCACATCACAACCTGGATGATTCCTGATCGAGTAGCAACCCATGTAGTAGCAAAGCTGGTGATAGGCAATGGGATTAAGAGGCTGCTGCCAGCTCACTCATCTAAGGGTGTAGACAGAAGGATTGACTAGCTGCTGTACCGACCTTTAGTGGAAGCAGCAGACAGAAACTACAGCAGTAAAGTTCAAAGTATGTGCATGCATGCACCAAGTAATGCAAAGCACTGAGTCTGGATCATTGTGCACACATGCATAACAGGCCAGTACTGTGAAGCCTTATCTTGGCGGCATTCATGCCACACATACAAGGAGTGGGATAAGAATATAATACAAAATTCCTCTCTCTCTCTATATATATGTATGTATGTGTGTATATATATATATATATATATATATATATATATATATATATATATATATATATATACACATAACAAGTCAGGGCTACAGGTAGATCCCTAGCCTCGGGACAGTTATGGTTTACCCTTAAACATCAATGGATCTAGTCTGGAAAGCTGAAGCAAGACTGACAGATCACTGGGCCATGAACTGCAACAAACAGATAAGTTTGAAATGAGGGATCAAACTCCCTTCATGGTTACCTGCAGGAGAGACACACACTCCATATGGGAACAAACAGGCACAACAGAAGGGACGTAACGGGCAAGTGGGGACGATCAGAGTATTAAAAAACAAATGAGAAGTATGTTATATTTTTGCCTTAAATGCACAACAATAGAAGAAATACATAGTGCCTAAGCTGTGTTTTGAAAAGACTCTAAACTACACTCTTATAGACTCATCCTGCTGGTACAAGTGCGAAAAATAAACTACATGTGCGGAAGTGCACTGCCAACAAATCTCCTCCATTACACCTAAAACTAGTGAAAAGAACAACATAAACTATTCGGAGCAGGCTATTGTTTAAGTCATTTCAGATCATTTACCTGACATGATAATCTGAAGATGCTTGGACAGTCAAATGAACATAATTTTTAAATACAAATTGTTGACAGGTGGGATACAACTTCCCCTCACATGCAGTGACCTTGGAATTAAAATACAAAAGTTCAGGGCAAGCAGGCCAAAGCTCTGGACGTAGGAAGTGTGGAGGAATCTTCCCCATAAGAAACATATGTTTAGTTTTGTTTTTAACTTTGCTTGTGCCCAAGTACAGATCCTATTGGTGCCAAGTGAAGCAGACAATAGCAAAACATTTTATATCCCTTTAATAGGCCACAGCTTAATTTCATATGTTACACATTAATTTCAAGAGGCAGTAAATATACAGCCAGGCTTTGCATTTGTGTATTTTGTGTACACTTTCACGAACCTCCAAAAATATTTAAAAACCCATAATTCATTCAGCTGGGGCTGGCATTGCAGTCTTCAGTATTAAAATCTTTAAAATCCAGCATTAACAGTTTCTAACAAAAATCATTTTACATTTTATGCTAGCATTATTATATGCTTAGCAATATGTAATCACTAAAAAGAAGTTATGCACTCACCATAACATTCCATTTGTGTTGCCCATTTCCACTTTTCCTCAACAACTGGGTTCAGATCTGATCCTTGGATCCGACTCGGACATTTCAGCTTGTGGCCACTAACAAATTCTCAAGCTCCTCCCTTACCCATAATGCTCTATACCCTAACATACCTCAGATCTTGAGTGCTGGCTTATAGCATAAAGGGAAAAATTAGCAACATATTAATGGAAAAAACATCCCTGGAGCTCAACATAAGAAAAGTACATTTGTGTACACTTACCATAAATGTAGATGTTCCAGTGTATTCACTGTTGCAGTCATCACATTTGGGTTATCCCTGCCAGGGTAGCCCTCGGCCGGCACGAATACCAGAGTCTTAGTATTTCTGCGTCGGTTGCTGTCGAATCAGGACTGACGTCAGGTCGTCAGTAGTATAAAGTAAGGCAGCCGACGCCATTGCATCAGTTTTTCTTGCCCTAAACTGTCAGGAGCCCCCAAGTGGGAGCCAGGTTCTGGTGGAAGAACACCACCAGTAGAAAGTAAATACCAATATGCCCCTTGTAAGGAAAGAGAAGAAAGAAGAGTGAATTGGAGGGAGGGAAACCAGGACTGCAACAGTGAATACAGTCAAACATCTACATTTATGTAAGTGTACACTACTGTACTATGTTCTTCATGTTTCACTGTTGCAGTCATCACATTTGGGTTGATTCCCAAAGCTGAGGAAAAGGGTGGAGGCAGTAAAGAAAACTAGGGGCTGGCTAGGAGCCCTGCAAGACTGCAGAGGCAAACCCTACCCTAGATTTGGAGAAGAATGGCAGGTGGTAATGTTTGGTGAAGGCGCAAACAGATGTCCAGTTGGCAGCCTCCAGGATGTCCCTGGTGGGGATTCCTCTGAGGAAAGCTGAAGAGGTGGATTCTGCTCTGGTGGACTGAGTTTTGACCCCCTTGGGGGGAGGTTTTCCGTGTTGTTTGTAGCAGAAATGGATGCAGTGTGCTATCCATTTGGAGATGGTTTGTTTGGACAAGGCTTTGCCCTCTGCCCCTGCAGCAAAGCTAACCAGCAATTGATCAGACTTTCTGAAGGATTTAGGCCTGTCTAGATAGAAACTGAGCTGTCTGTGCACATGCAGGATCCTTCCCCCTTTGTTCTGTGGGTTAGGACAAAAGGTAGGCAAAGGAAAGGATTGATTGAGAGCCACACTGGACACCTCCTTGGGCATGAAGGATGGGTTAATCCTGAGGGATACCATGTCAGCATGGAAGATGATAAAGGGTTCCACAGCCATGAGTGCTTATAGCTCGGAGACCTTGCTGGCTGAAGTGATGGCCAGAAGGAAGGCTGTCTTCCAGGAGAGAAAGTTTAGCTCTGCTGAAGAGGCAGGTTCAAAGGGGGGGGGGGGGGGTGAGCTTTTCCAACACAAAGTTAAGGTCCCAAGCTGGGGTTGGTGCTCTTCTGGATGGCCTCAAGTTGCTAGCCTCTCTTAAGAACTGTTTGATCAGAGGGTCTGAGAAAAGGGGTTGCTCAGTGGAAAAATGAGCAGAGATAGCAGAGGCATGGATTTTAATAGAGGAAAAACAGAGTGCACTGTGTAGCAGGTCAACTAAGTAATCCAGGATAAGAGGGAGGGAGGGCTGTGCTGTACTGGCTCCCTTAGCCTGAATCCAGGTGCAGAACCTTTTACATTTGTCAGCATAAGACTTCCTAGTGCTAGGGTGTCTGGCCTCATGTATAACATCTAGAACCTGTTTGCTGAGGTTGGCAGATTGACTGGGTGTAGGGAATAAGCCAAGCTACCAAACTGAGTGTCTGCAACTGGGGATGCAGGAATTCCCATTCCCTCTGAGTCAGGAGGTTTGGAATCTGAGGGAGATGCCGAGGTGGCAGAGGGGACATTCTGCGCAGCAAGGGGTACCACTGCTGGCGAGGCCAGTCTGGAGCTATAAGAATTGTCCTTGGTTTTTCTTCCTTTATTTTGAGCAGTACTTTGGGGATGAGAGGTAGTGGAGGAAAGGCATAGACCAATAGATTGACCCAGGGGAAGGACAGGGCATCCACTTTCCAAACCCTTCAGTGTTGCACCCTGGTACAAAACTTGCTGAGCTGATGGTTCGTGTGGGAGGCAAAGAGTTCTACCTTTGGAGTGCCCTATTTCTGAGTTATTAGGGCGAAGGTTCTTCTGTTGAATTCCCACTTGTGTGGGTCCAGAAGATTTCTGCTTAAGTGGTCTGCCAGAGAGTTGAGAGAACCCGGTAGGAACTGTGCCAACAGGTGGAGTTGCATGGCAGAGGCTGTGTGCAAAGGGTCATGGCCAGCCTGCACAGACAGTAGGAACGAGTCCCTCCCTCCCTGATATACCACATCACAGTTGTGTTTTCTGTTTTGATCAGGAGAGCCCCTGGGGAGATAAGGGGTTTGAAAGCTATTAAGGTATGTTGGACAGCTATCATCTCTTTTTGGTTGATGTGCAGATAGATTTGCTGTTGGCTCCATTGGTCCTGTAGGCACCTGCCGTCTAGGTGTGCACCCCAGGCAAAATCTGATGCATCTGTGGTGAGGGTCTGGGTGGGGTGGTGAAAAAGATGGTCCTTTTTTGAGGGAGCATGCTGTTGCCCACCAAAGAAATTCTTTTCTGAGGTAAGGTATTATAGGTATAAGAGTCTCCAGGTCATGAGAGTGTTGACACCAAAGGCTTTTTTAGGTATCACTGAAGTTTCCTTATATGCAATCTGGCATATGGAAGGAGTAGAATGCAAAATGCTATGTACCCCAAAGCTTGCAGGATTTTCCTTGCAGATAGTTGGGGTCTGGTGGCTAGTTGAGAGAAGTAGGCTGCCAGGAAGGTTGGCTTTTCTGGTGTAAGGAATGCCATCTGGGAATCTGTGTCCAGGCTTGCTCCCAGGAATATAATCCTTTGGGTGGGTACCTGTTTGGATTTCTTTTCGTTGATAAATGTACTATACAAAGGCCAGGTGCTTGAGCAGCTTTTCCTGGCTGTCTACCTGAATAAGGCAGTCATCTAAATATGGGTAAATCTGGATATTCCTTTGTCTGCAAAAGACAATGGCCGGAGCCAGACACAGGTTCATAGGTAGGTACTAGGCTATCTGCCCGAAGGCATTTATAAGCCTAGCCACAATGTGTTGGCTTTCGCCGCCGCCTTAGATTAGTTCCCTGTGCCTCTGTCCAGCACAGCCACCGAAGTGATCCCCGGGGTAAACTTTCTGTTACCCATCCACTCGTCAAAGTTTCTCTTGAAAAGTGTTAGTGAGGAGCTCTGCCTAATATAGATTGGAATCTTATTCCAAAGCATGGGAAGTCTATGGGACAGGAATCTATTCCTCCAGAATGTCCTATTTATTGTTGTGGTGAGGTTTAGATCCCTAGAGCGTGTGGCTCGAGGGGATAAGCTTTTCTTTAGGAGGAAAATGTCCATCAGTTCTGGGTTGGACATGGCCTTGTATGTCAGGCAGAGATCACCTCTGAGTAGGCAGTATGCAACCGAGTACAGCTGGAGTTTCTTCAGTCGAGCTGCATAGGTCATCTGTTTGAGGCCAGTGATCCTCTTGGTGAAGTACTTCTGTGGTCTTTCCAGCTGTTGCAGGTGCCTTGTAAGATACATCCCAAATGGGGCGTTGTACTCTATGATGGGTCTGATGAGCGATGAGTAAAGGGGCACAATGACCTCTTTTGATCTGGATGCGAACCCTTTCGTGATAAGGTGGGCCACACAGAAGGATTTTCTAACCACTTTGGCAATGTGATTATCAAAAGAGAGATTACTATCTACTTGGGTCCCCAAATCCCTTATTACGTCTTCCGTATTTAGAGGACTACCACCTATGTGGTAGTTTATGGGTACTTTGTTTTTTCCAAAGGGGATGACTATGCACTTTTTGGCATTTAGCTTGAGGCCATGATTTTGACACCAGGTATCCGTCTCAGTGAGACCCTTTTGGAGGATGTCTGTGTCAGCCGGAGAGTCAATTATAGCCCCTAGTTTGCAGTCGTCTGCGAACTTGGTCAGACATAGTCCTCCTGTGCTTGCCCATACCTCTGAGAAGTCTATGCCGAACAGGAGGCATCCTAGGACTGAGCCCTGGGGAATGCCACTTGTAACTGGTTTAGAGTCAGACCTAGCTCCCGCAACTCTTACCATGTGGGTTCTGTCTGTGAGCCAGTTGGCAACCCATCTTGTGACGTAGGGGTTTATGTGCAGGCTGGTGAGCTTGTCTATAATAACAGAATGGGGAATGGTGTCAAAGGCCTTCGTGAGGTCTAGGTAGGCTGTGTGTACCACCTTTCCCTCATCTACAGTCTTGGTAACTGTCTCAAAGAAGTCCACCAGGTTTAGGAGGCATGATCTGCCCTTAACAAAGCCGAACTGGGTAGGGTCCAGTGTTTGGAGGTTCCCAATGTCTCTGTTAATGAGTTTCATGATGATGTGCTCCATAACCTTGCAGACCAAGCTAGTCAGGCATATAGGGTGATAGTTCCCGGGGTCTGTTATGGCTCCACCTTTGTGGAGCAGAATAACCATTGCTGTGCACCACTCTATGGGTATGTAGCCTTTGGAGAGGCTGAGTTTGAACAGTGTGTTTAGGTAAGGGGTTAGTTCATCTTTGAGCTCGTGTAGGATGCAGCCTGAGACACCATCCAGTCCCATTGATGCTGTGTTTTTGGCTTTGGAGAGGGCTGTTTTAACCTGAGTGTCTGTGATTTCAGGGGCTCTACATTCTTCTGATATGGTTATGGGCCCTTTTGGGGGTCAGAGGTGCTGAAGTTAGCGTTGAACCTGTCTGCCAGGACGCTGGCAATATCGGTCGGTTTAGTGTATTTTATACCATTCCGCACTAACTCCGAGCAGATCTGAGCATTGCCACTTAGATTCTTGACATAGCTAAAGAATGCCCTGTGGTTATCTTTTTAACAATTTTTCTTTCAAAACTCGCCTTGGATGATTTTATGCGGGATCGTAGTTTCTTGCTGATACTGATCTTTTCTGGACTAGTTTTCTCCTTCTATTGTATAGCTTGTTTATGGCACGTGAACATGTGTTTATGGCACATTTGGTGAAAACTCTGAGAGCAGTAGATAAGCCAAAGGGAAGCGCAGAGAACTGAAAGTGCTGAAATCCTGCCCTGAAGCAGAGCTATTTCCTGCATAATTCCCTGATAGGAATGTGGAGATAGGCCTCCTTTAGGTCTAGGGTGGCTAGCCAAGCATCCTTGGAAAGTATGGGTAGCAGCTGCTGTAGGGTGAGCATTTTGAATTTTGGGATCACCAGAAAGGTGTTTAGAATGGATAGATTAAGGATGGGGGTGCCAGGTGCCCTCTTTCCTGGGTACCAAAAAAAGTCTGGAGTAGAAACCTTGGACTTTCTGTTCTGCAGGAATGTGCTCTACTGACCTCATGTAGAAGAGGGAAAGGACTTGCTTTTGCGCCTCTGCCCACTGGTTTGGAGGTAGATCTGCGAACCCTTTTGGAGTTGGAAGGGTGTGGAAAGAAAGGTTGTATCCCTGGGACACTATGTTGAGAACCCAGCGGTCATTGGTAATGGTAGCCCAGGTGTTTGCATGGAAGGAGAGTTTTCCTCCCAGGGGTAAGTGGAGGTGGGCAGAGGGAGGGGGGTAGGGGAGGACAGACATTGCGATTTCTTACCATAAGGGGGTGGCTTAGAAAGTACAGTTTTGTACCTACCATAAATGTAGATGTCCGATAGGAATGCATCTGCAGTCCTTACAAATGGGTTGTCCTGTCGTCAGGCAGCCCTTCGGTCGGCCGGATTCCAAAGTCTGGGTCTGGCTTCGGCTGGTGTCGCACTTCACCCGACGTCATCGCTGCAGTTTTTCGGGTATAAAGGCATCAGCTGACGCCATTTTCCTCAGTGTTTCTTGCCCCAGATGCCAGGTGCCCTCTTGGATGGCTAAATTTGGATAAATGCCAATGTTTCCAAATAGTAGAGAGCAAACACATAAAATAAGCATGTATGTACATATATACAAACAAATACACCATAATAGATCCCCCCCAAGCTAGCTGAAGGATGGCAAATACCCTAGGAGTACCACAGAGGGGAAGGTGGGTGGGTAATCCTGACTGCAGATGCATTCCTATCGGACATCTACATTTATGGTAGGTACAAAACTGTACTATGTCCTTCAAGGATGCATCTGCAGTCCTTACAAATGGGTAGAATACCATAGCTAAACTAGGCGAGGAGGAAAAAGGAGAGATTATGGTGTAGTTAGGATCCCTTGCAAAACAGCAGTGGCAAAACCTGCTCGGGATCTAGAGTATAAAGGTAAATTGTAATGCTTGGCAAATGTATGCATGGAGGTCCAAGTAGCAGCCTCTATAATGTCCTTGGTAGCCACTCCTCGTAAGAAAGCTGTGGTAGTGGCTGTAGCCCTTGTGGAGTGAGGCCTGAAGTTCTCTGGAGTTTTCTTTCCATGGTAGGAGTAACAAAATCTAATGCAATTTCCTATCCATTTGGAGATTGTCTGTTTTGAAATTGGTTTTCCTTCCTTTCCTGTTGCATATGCTACCAGAAGCTGGTCAGTTTTTCTATTGGACTTGGTCCTGTCCAGGTAGTAGCGTAATTGTCTATGTACATCCAAGGTATGCAAGAGTCTTTCTCCCTGTTCTGTGGGTTGGGGAAGAATGTAGGTAGGTGGATAGCCTGATTTAAAGACACTCTGGATACCACCTTAGGCATAAATGTAGGATTTGTTCTCATGGACACTCTATCTTGATGGAAGATCAGGAAGGGTTGCACTGCCATTAGTGCCTGTAGTTCAGAGACCCTTCTTGCTGAGGTGATTGCCAGCAGGAAAGCAGTCTTCCAGGATAAGTATTGTAATTCTGCTGTTGCTGCTGGTTCGAAAGGGGAAGTGTCAATTTTTCTAGCACAAAGTTCAAGTCCCATGCTGGCAATGGTGGTTTCCTGGGAGGTTTTACATTTTAATTCCTCTCAGAAACTGTCTGAGCAGAGGATGAGAGAAGACAGGAGGATCCAAGCTGTATTCTGCTGAAATAGCTGATGCATGTATCTTGATGGAAGAATAGGACAGGCCTGTATGGAAGAGCTCTGCCAAGTACTCCAGGATGTTGGCTATGTTTACCAGTGCCACATCTTCTCCCTTTGCAGTACTCCAAATGAGATATCTTTTCCATTTTGCTGCATAATTCTTTCTTGTTGAAGGTCTACGAGCCTCAAGGATTATGTCTTTAACCCTTTGGGATAAATTTGGGTTAATTGCTCTTATGTAATGTTCCAGGCAGTTAGCTGCAGAGTTTTCAGGTTTGGATGCAGGATGTTGTAGTTGTTCTGTGTTAACAGTAATGGGATCAGGGGTAGTGTCCATATTTGTTCCCGAGACATGCTCCTCAGCAATGGGTACCAATGTTGTCTTGGCCAGTCTGGAGCTATCAGAATGATCCTTGGACGTTCCTCTTTGATCTTCAAAAGCACCTTGTGCATCAAAGGAAGTGGTGGGAATGCGTATGCTGTCAGGTTTTTCCAACTGAAAGATAGGGAGTCCACCTTCCAAGCAAGTGTCTGGTATGTCCTTGTGCAGAATTTCTTTAGCTGGTGATTGAGTGGGGATGCAAATAAGTCTATATGTGGTAATCCCCATTCTCTTGTGATGGCTTTGAAGATGTCCGGATGCAGCATCCATTTGTGGGCATCTGTGGTAGTTCTGCTTAATATGTCTGCTAGAATGTTTTCTTTTCCCGGTACAAAAATTGCTTGTAACTGAATGTTGTAGCTCAGAGCCACATCCCATAGGTCCAGTGCCAGCCAGCATAGAGGATATGAATGTGTGCCTCCCTGTTTGTTGATGTACCACATAACTGTGGTGTTGTCTGTCCTTATCATCAACTGACCTTCTTGGAGAAATGGTCTGAATGACTGGATTGCCAATTTTACTGCCAGCATTTCCTTTAGATTTATGTGCAGGCGCAGATGGTCTTGAGTCCATAAGCCTTGTATGCACTTGCCCAGCATGTGTGCCCCCCCCAACCGAGGTCTGAGGCATCTGTCGTGATGGTTTGGCTTGGTTGACTGTTGCAGAAGGGCAATCCTGTGTTTGATTGACAGGCCTGAGCCCACCATAGGAACTCTTGCTTCAGGCATGGGATTATTGGAATTTTGGTTTCTAGGCTGTGCTTGTGTTGGGACCACAAATTCTTTAGGTACCACTGTAGCTTTCTCATATGCAGTCTGGCATGAGGGACCAGAATTATGCAGGATGCCATGAAGCCTAGGGCTTGTAGTACTTTTCTTGCAGTTAGATGGTTCTGCTTTGTTAATGCCAAGAAGTAGAGAGGTAGTTGCTCTTTCTTTTCTGCAGTTAGGGATGCCATTTGTTTTGATGTGTCCAGCTCTGCATCCAGAAAGGTTATTCTTTGGGATGGAATCAGCCTTGACTTTTTTATATTGACTGTATATCCCAGGGCTTGCAGCAGGTAAATGACTCTTTGTAAGTCTTCTGTTAGCTTGCTTTTGTTGTCCGCTTGTATCAGGCAGTCGTCCAGGTAGGGATAAATTTGGATCCCCTGAAGTCTGCAATGAGCAATTACTGATGCCAGGCATTTCGTGAACACTCTGGGCGCAGTAGATAAGCCAAAGGGCAATGCTGAGAATTGATAATGCTCTGATCCTGCAAGAAATCTGAGGTATCTTCTGCAAATTGGTCGTATGGGGACGTGCAGGTATGCCTCCTTGAGATCTAGAGTTACCAGCCAAGACTCCTTGCCCAACATGGGAAGAAGCTGCTGTAGGGTCAGCAGTTTGAATTTTGGAACAATGAGGAATGTGTTTAAAGCGGACAGGTCGAGAATAGGCCTCCATTTGCTCTCTTTTCTTGGTACCAGGAAGAGTCTGGAGTAAAATCCCTTTCCTTGTTCCATAGATGGTACCTTTTCCACAGCTCTCATTCTTAATAGTTGAGATATTTGCTTTACAGCTTCTGCCCTTTGAGTAGGTGGTAGGTTTGGCATTCCTCTCTTTCCTGGTAGAGTATGGAAATGGAACTTGTAACCTTGGTCTATAGTTTGCAAAATCCATTTTTCCCTTGTGATGCAATGCCAGTTCTTTGAAAATAAGGTTAGCTTTCCGCCTAAGGGTGCTTCCAGTTGTTCCCTGGTAGGCGGTGCCACAGCCAAGTCACTGTGATTGTGTTGTTGTAGTGGTGGTGGCTGCGTCCGTGCCTCGCTGGTTGTTACCTTGCCGCTGGCGTCCCCTGTAGGCACCCCTGGATTGGTTTCTGCCTCTTGAACGCCTATTCCTGCCCCTCTGTGTCTTAGAGGAGTCCGGAAAGGACCAATTCTTGGAGGGCCAGTTCCTGCTAAACCTTGGAGGTTGAACCTGTAAGAAATCTTTCACTGTTTGTACAGATTTCGCCTTCTCTTCCATCTTTTTTAGTACCTGCTGTGCAGGGGAACCAAATAAATTGACCTTGTCCATGGGTGCATTCAAAAGCTTTGATTTGACATGGTCTGGTAATGCCTGCTCTTTCAACCATGCATGTCTCCTGATAACTGTGCCAGTCATGGCTGATCTAAAGGAAGCCTCCAGTGCATCATAGCCACATTTTAAAGAATGGTTACTAACCTGCTGTATGTTATGTACCATTTCCTGAACATATTTTTTATCTAAAGATTCTTCAGAGGACAGCTTTTTAGTTAACTGGTCAAGCATAAACTCTTGATATTGAATCATATGAAATTGGCAGTTCAAAGCCCTAGCTGACAAAGTAGCAGAGGTGTAAACTTTTTTACCCCATCTCTCTAAGGACCTGGATTCCCTTTCAGAGGGGAGGGGGGTTTTTTAGTAGATGTAGTTGCTACAGCTTTAGGGCCCTGGGAGATAGTCTCTGGGTCTGCAAAAGGAGCCTTGTATAAATGGTGATGAGTGTCCAGGACCCTGTAGAACCTATTGGGCTTTGCAGGGGCCGGAGGTAATGAATCAGGAGCAGTGCAAGCATCATTAAATGCATCATCTACAACAGAAAGAACTGGAGGTATGGCTAAAGGCCTATGTTGTGGCAAATGTAGAAAGGTTCTAAGCCTTTTTCTGGAGTCTGAGAAAACTTGGCCCTGCCACTGAAATTGTTCCCTCATAGCATGCAAGGTTTCCCCAAAGGAAAATTCCTCAGGTGGAGAGGCTGAAGGAATGGACTCTTCAGCATCAGAGTCTTCGTAAGGGAAATAAGGAGCCTCAGGAGGGTCTGTATGTTCTGAGTCATCAGAGGAATCATCTGTGGATACTGGCTCAGGGGGCTCTGCTCTAGGCCTCTTCTCTGGAGGTGGATGAGAGGTCCTGTCTGGATGAGGCTGGGATCCACGAATTAAAGAAATGAGATCCTCAGCCAAAGAAAGCATATGGGAACTGGTGCTGGGCCTGTGAGAGGGGTTTGGCAGGCACCGTTTTTGAAGCTTTGGCTGCTTTAGCCCTGGCAAAGGCCTTAATAGACATGGCTGCAGGAGGCCTAGCAGCTCCACGTGCAGGGGTTGAAATATCCAAGGGAATAGTGTCTGATAATTCCTGAGAAACCGCAACAGAAGGTTGGATTTCAGAAGCCGATTCTACCAGGTTAGAAGAGGCCTCGGTAGAAGGCATGGTTTCGGCTGAAGAAAGAACCGCTTGCTCGGTTTCGGCCGAAACCGAGACACTCGCGGTTTGCTTAACCGCAGTTTCGGACGAAACCGCGGACCGCGAGTGTCGGTCCTTTTCTTTGCGTTTTTTGGTAATTTGTGTGGTCGGAGGATCCGACGGCATAATATAGGCAAAATCAGAGCCGAAAAACTGCTCAGCAAACTCCGATCGACGTCTAAGCGTCCGTCGGTTAAAAGAAGCATAGGCTAGACAAGCTGCAACGTCATGGTCTGGGCCTAAACAAGGTAAGCAGTAGGAGTGGAAATCTTTATGAGGTATTTGTTTCCCACAAGTTAAACAGTTATTCACTTTTTCTGACATCGGCTGAGGCAAGAAAGAGTCCCCAACGGGGTACTTAGCTTTTTAGAAGTCTTCGAAGTAGTATTCGGTAGTAGTAATCTCTGGATCTGACCGACCGGCACTTGCGAACAGCTTCTGCTTCGGGCGCCACGCGGCAAGAAAGACTGAGGAAAATGGCGTCGGCTGATGCCTTTATACCTGAAAAACTGCAGCGATGACGTCGGGTGAAGTGCGACACCAGCCGAAGCCAGACCCAGACTTTGGAATCCGGCCGACCGAAGGGCTGCCTGACGACAGGACAACCCATTTGTAAGGACTGCAGATGCATCCTTGAAGGACATCTCCCTGGTTTTGAAGTGGAAGTAGTCCACTGCTTAGATCTCTGCATTCCCTGTTGCTACTGTCCGTGGGGTCTGGTTCCTCGGGGGTCTGGGCTGAACTGACCTGGTGGGAACAGGAAATGACCAGTACTTCAAGGGAGAATGCCAGCTGAACCTGGGTGGCTGGACTTGTAAGAAATCCTTAACTGTCTGCATAGATTTTGCTTTTTCTTTCATCTTTTTTAAGACCTTTTCTGCCTTAGTGCCAAATAAGTTTTCTTTGTGCAAGGGGGGCATCTAACAATTTAAAT
Organism: Protopterus annectens; assembly: GCF_019279795.1. Lineage (NCBI taxonomy): Eukaryota > Metazoa > Chordata > Ceratodontiformes > Protopteridae > Protopterus > Protopterus annectens. The sequence continues at coordinate 1,588,931,027 of NC_056737.1, forward strand.
TTAACATGGTCTGGCAAAGGCTGTTCCTTAAGCCATGCATGCCTTCTAAGGACAGAATTGGTGACTGCTGCCCTGCAAGAAGCTTCTAGGGTGTCAAAACCGCAGTGCAAGGTGTGTTTAGTTACTTGACTTTAGAATGCATTAACTCTTGTAACTCCTTAGATTCTGCACAAGCAGGAAAGGAAGACATTTTTAGTTTAAGGAGTTCCAGGGTATGTTGCTGAAATTTTAGCATATGGAACTGACAATTCAGTGCTCTGATAGCAAGAGTAGCTGAGGTGTATACTTTTTTACCCCATTTGTTTAGTGCTTGAGAATCCCTATATGAGGGGGTGAGATTCTTAGCAGAGGTTGCTGTAATTCCTTTAGGTCCTTGAGAAATGACCTCAGGGTCAGCAGTAGGATTTTTAAAAAGAAATTTGTGAGAGTCAGGGACTCTGTAATACCCGTCTGGTTCTCTGGGTGCAGGAGGGAGGGTGTCAGGAGTCAAGCTAGATTCCAGGAACACATCCTCCACAACATCCAGGACTGGGGGGGTAGCCAGAGTTCTGTGCTGTGGAATATCTAAGAATTATCTGAGTCTCTTTTTAGACTGAGGGTAATCCTGACTTTCCCATTAGAAATGTTCCCTTAAGGTGTGAAGGGTTTCCCCAAAGGAAAAATCCTCTGGGGGAAAGGCTGAAGGAATGGAATCCTCTGCATCAGAACCCTCATAAGTAGAGAGGGGTTGCATGTCTTCGTACTCAGGTGCATCGGAGTCACTGGACTCCTGTTGAGATAAAACTACAAGGGACAGATCTCTTTTTCTTTTGGAAGGGGTAGTTTGGCTTCCCCCGATTAGCATTATAAGGTCTTCCGCCATTTTAAGCATTTAAGACTGAGGCAAAGAAGCAGGTGCCTGAGACTGGGTTGTCAGTTTCTTGGGTGTGGTTCATAACCTGGGCCTAAAAAACTCGGTAGTTTTCGAAAGAACGGTAGTCGCGGAAAAAGTCTGTTTGTGTCAAGAATCAGGAGTGCGAAGGACTTCCACGGAAGCCGGTGCATGCTCAGCAGCTCCGGACCCATCCATGGTAGAGACGACCACAGGATCCTTAGTCGAAGAAGAGTTTTGCAGCATTCCGGACTCTGAAAGGGTTTCAGTAGCAGCCTGCGAATCCAAAGAAGCAGGCATCAGGGGCTGCAAAAGCGCCTCACTGAGGACTGGGGAACTGATGACTAGCTTAACAGGAGCATCGTCAGTAGGTTTGGAACTGTGCGCTCTGTCAGTGTCTTTTTCTTTACGTTTTTTCAGAAGATCTGCTGTCGGTTGGCTTACCGAAGCCATATCGGAATTCGAGGACTGTAAGCGAAAAAACAAGCTACAATAAGGGCCAGACGACGTATAGTTCTGGCTTTGAACAAAGCCACACTAGCGACAGCTGGGAATGTCGTGGTCTGGGCCTAAGCATGTGACGCAGTAAGAATGAAAATGTCAGTGGTTTCCACAGGCAAGACAATCGTTAACTTTTCTGACATCGGTTAGTGCAAGAACAGGGTACTTAGTTTAAGAAGACTTCTGCTTCAATTCGGAAGACGAAACTCAGGTAGCGGCCGACCGTCACTCGTGCAAACTGCTTCTGCTTCGGGCTCCATGGCAAGAAAGACTGATGTAATGGCATCAGCTGCCTTACTTTATATTACTGACGATCTGACATCAGTCCTAAAGCGACAGCAACCGACGCAGAAATACTAAGACTTTGGTATTCGGGCCAGCTGAGGGCTAACCTGGCAGGGATGGCCCAAATGTGATGACTGCAACAGTGAAACACAAAGAACATCAGTGGTTTCCTTATTGGGTTTCATTCTTCCAGAAGCCATTAGTTCAAAGGTAGGGGGTTGATGAGAGGGAAGTTGAGGAAGAATGAAAATGGACAACACAGATGGAGCATTATGGTGAGTACATAACTTCTTTATTTGATGTTGTTAATTTTCATTCATTCCTCAGCAATTGGGACAGTCCCTCCAGCTACCTTAAATCCCAGAAGAACTCTAAAGAAGGATGTTTCTCAACAAAGTTGAGCCAAAAGCTGTTCTTCCCCTCAAGACCAGTTCCAATTTGTAATGAGTAATAAAGGTATGAGATTAGCCCAAGTAGTAGCCGAAATATATCATATGTGGATGTTCTGGAAAGGAGTACGGAAGATGTAGCCATGGACCTGGTTGAATAGGCTCTCAGTGGTTTTGAAAAAAGAAAGGCCTAATTTGTTATAGATAAAGGGTATACAATCTATAAGCCACTTGGCTAAGGTTACCTTTGTGACTGGCTTGCCCAGTTTGGACTCTACAAATGAAAAACTGACAATTGGTCTGTTTTTTTCTAAAAATTGTCTATGCAAGTAAAAAACGCAATTGTTTGTGAATGATCAGTAAGTGTACCATATATTCAATTTTATTTGCAAAACTTGGAAAGAAAACTGGCAAATTAATAGATTGGTTGATGTTTTATTCTGACACCACCTTAGGAAGGAAGGAAGAACTGGTTCGTAAAGCAACCCTATCCTTATGAAATACTAAGAAAGAAAGTTTACAAGACAGTGCTTCAAGTTTTCCAGGTCAGAAACTTTAACTCGCATTTAGCTGCTTGTTCAAATGTGAATGAATGACAACGCTGTGGAACATTTTGAGACAGTTTCAAATAGGATCATAGGATTATAGGAGATTACTAGGCTAATGGCTCTGGGGCCCTTAAAAGTCTAGCCAAGAGTTTATCCCCAAAAGAGAAACCTCAATCAGCACATGTTGCCCCTGTCAATGAGAGACACAGGTGGAATCCATGGGACATATTTGTGGTTGCCCATCCACTCATCAAGGTTGCGCTTGAAGAAGGTCAGTGAAGTACTTTGTTTGACGTGTATGAGGAGTCTATTCCAGAGACAGGGTAGCTTCTGGGAGACAAACCTGTCTCTCCAGCAGGTTTTGTTAATTTCACATATTAGATTTAAGCCTTTCAATTGGGTATTACATAAGGAGTTAGACTTATGGATATGGAGCATTTCTAGTAGACTATGGTCTGAAATTGCCTTGTAGGCGAGAGATAGATCACCTCTGAGCAATTTGTACGATACAGAGTAAAGTGCTAGTGATATGAGCCTATAGGAGAGGTGTTGGAGGCCATGGATTCTCTTTGTGATGTATTTCTGTGGCTTTTCCAGTTAGTGCATGTGTTTGGAGGTACATACCAAATGGGGCATTGTACTCAATTACTGGCCTAATTACGGAGGAGTACAGAGAGATAATAACCTCCTTCTTTCTGGATGCAATCCCTTTACTTATGAGATGAACCAAGTAAAAAGCTTTTCTGACCACTGACACTACATGACTGTCAAATCTTTTCAGGACGCAAAATTAATGAAGCTAAAACAAAGGCAATAGCAGTAAATTATGTAGCCACACAAACTAGTTCAGCAATATCCATGCTTATGAAGCTATGACAAAATGAAGTATTTAGGAGTATGGATTAAAAATTATTCTGGTCTGGCAGTTATGGATCTGTGGGAAGAGACTAAAAAGATAATACAATAACTAAAAAAATGTAAGCTTTGTCATAAGGATATGGATACAAGCAGTCAAAATGTTTTTAGTCCTTTTAGTTTTCTACACAGGTAAGGGATATTTTTTATCAACCAGAGAAGTTGTGGAAAGTAATTAATAAAGAGCTGAAGGACTTTATCTGGGAGAGGAAAATTGCAAGAGTCAAGTAGGATAAGCTGATTCTTCCAGTAGAACAGGGCAGATTGGGTTTACCCAATTTGAAGGGTTATTTCAGAGCTAGACATTAAGGTTCCTACACATAGCACAAGCAGAAAACTGTAATTCAAAGTGGAAAGGGATGATGCTGAAACAGGGGAGAAGCTCAAGAAACAAGGAGAAACTTGGATTTTGGATCCAGGCCTTTAAGGAGCATAACAATAACCATACAGAATATTATATCCATAAAGTAGCGGAAAGTATTCTAAGAACTAATCCAACACTGGAATGGAGAAAGGAGATTCTACTGATAGGGTGGCTGCAATTAGGGGTACAGACAATAAGCAAGACAGGGCTCCAATTTACTGCAGAAAACTGGCAAAGGAGCCAAGGTATTGGAAGCAAAAAACTAGAGAGGGAAAGATGACAGAATGGGAAGATGACAAGAATTTATTTTGACTGAATGTTAGAGATTGCCTTCCATATCAAGGACTGATAGAGTATAGGCAAAGAGAAAGAAATAGGAGGGTTCTAAATGAAAGACCAGCACTGGTAGAGTTTTTAGTGGAATCTAGAACAGAAGCTGCCATTAAAAAGTAATAATTAGTACAGTATATAAAATACTGTATGATAACTATAAGAATCAATCCGAAGAGGTAAGAAATAAAGGATTGGGAAGAGACTGGATAACCAATTCACAAAGAAACAACGGCAGGCTATATGTATGTCTCCCAAATATGCAACAAAATCTAGATGAGTTAGGATTTTTGCTTGGAAATGTTTACATATATATTTTATACCCCCAAGTAGACTCCAGAGATTTTTTCCTCAAATAGATAGCAAATGTTGGAGGTGTGAAGGGGAAGAAAGAGGTAATTGGGATCATATTTTCTGGGAGTGCAGTGAGTTGGCAGACTTTAAGGATTCCCTGCAGGATGCACTGTCTGAGATGCCGGGTGGGCAGACTGGTATGACGAAGGAGATGATTCTTCTAAGCTATGACACAGAGTCAAAATTGCCTAGACATGGTAAGGCTTTGCTGGATTTAATTATGGTGGCTGCCAAAAAAGCAATTACTAGAAAATGGAAATCACAATCTAAACCAACTATATTAGAAGTAGCGGATATAGTAAGAGAGAGAAAACAACTGAAACTGAGATCTTTAGAAAAAGGTAGGAGCAAACTACATAGGAAAAAATGGGAATTGTAGGAATAATACATACAGGGGAAGAATGAGGTTTAAAAGAAGGCAGGAGTTAAACGAGACATGTAATGTTGAACTGAAAATGATTAGGGAGATTATACGTGATGTATAATGTTTGCAACTGGGAGTGTCAGTATGGTTTGTAATGTAAAATGCTTGCAACTATGATTGTGTTGGTGTGGTTTGTTTTCATTTATATAAATGTATGAATGCTTATGTTGTAAGTGATGGTTTAATAAATGTTTCTTGTTTAAAAAGGGGGCAGGAATTGAATAATTTATGTAGAATATGACATATAGCAATATATGTGAAGCATAATGTTTGCTAATTTTAACTTAATACAGTTTGAAGACTTTTATACAAATATAAATGTGGCTATATCACATGTGATAATTCAATAAAGGTGTTTAAAAAAAGTGAATGAATTAAGGTCTGTAATACCAAATGCAAGTCCTATGATGGAGTTGGATGCTTATAATAGGGTCTCAAAAGAAGGGTACCTCTCAAAAAGCCTTTACAAAATTCAGAAGAAGTCAAGGAAGGGTTTTCAATTCCCACATGAAAATTAGCAATGGCAGCTAGTGATACCCTAATAGTTGAGGAGCTGGCTCCTTCACTGAAAATTCTTGCTAAAAATTCAAGGACTCTGTACTGGTGCTGTAAAAGGGGCAATATGTTTCTGCTGCGCCCGAAAAACAAATCTCTTTCATTTACTTCTACAAAGTTTACTTGTGGAAGCCTTGTGGGAAGACAAAAGTATGTGATGAACGGGGAAGAGAGCGTATGTTGTCTGGCTATCAATGAAAGTGGAGAGACCATGCAGTCAGCTTTTGGTTTGAGATATCCAGGTGAATCATACCTGTCAGGTGAGACAGCAGGTCTGAAATTGCATAGACTCCATGAAGGGTAGATTAGATGAGGCCAAAGGAAGGGGAACCAAATTTGTCTAGGCCAGTAAATGGCAATGATGGTGACTTTGTTCTTCAACCGGGATGCTTTCTGCAGAAATTTGGGTAGCAAGGGAATTAGAGGATAAGCATAGAATAGACCAGGGGGCCAATCATGTAGGACAGCATCTCTCAGTAACTGCTCCAAGCAGGGGGATTAGAGCAAAGAACCTGCTGCACATGTTTACGGGAGATGCAAATAGGCTGCAGCATGGCTGGCTCCACTGAAGAAAAATCATTTCCGCCACTTTCTTGTTGAGAGACGACTCCCGAAGTAATAGGATGGACCTGCTCAATTTGTCTGCTATCACACTGGATTTCAAAACAAAACCAAGCCAACAACATCAAGGAGACAGACTTTAATACGCAATAAAAAGCATAAAAAATCACAAAGCTTTCAGGTTATAACAACCCTTCCTCAGTGTGTAATGCAACTTAAAAAAGTACAAGTTTATATTACATTCAGAAAACATAGCCAGCCAATCAAAATCAGATAATTATTTATTATTTATTTATTTATTATCAGTTTGATTACCGGGGAAGTCCACTGGGCCAAGAAGTGCCCATTTTCAGTGGAGGCCCGGGGAGAAAAGCTCCATGAACAATACAATACAATAAAGGTTGCAAAATGCAAATAAATGTTACAAAGTGAAATACAATACAATATAGATTGCAAAAAAACAAATAAAGGTTAAAAAGTGAAATACAAGAGTAGGATTCATACATTCAAGAATTGCAAAGTGTAGTATACATTATGAGACAGTTTAACAACAGAATTTTTTTTTTCCAGATGATTACAATATTTACATGCTTGGAGTCAATTAAAGTCTGCTAGTTCTGGTTCTTTAGAGCAATAAGAATAAGTATGAGAGTACAGTGGAGTGGGAGTAAGGAGAGCTTAGGGGGGAATCCCTAGAATTTATGTGGGGTGAAAGCAGGAGCATTTCCATTTGGAAGATAGGTGAAGGAAAAGTTGGGTCTTGAAGGATTCAGTGTTGGGTATAGTCCCAAGAGGAGGCAGCAGAGAGTTCCATTTTTTACCTAGAGAGAAGGAAAGTAGAAGCTGGCCAGCGGGACGTTTGGGTTTGAGAATGGAGATTAGGTTTTGGTGTTCAGATCTCAGTGATCTGTTAGGGATGTATGGATGTATTATTCAATTACATAAACAATTAAGTTTAAAAAACATACAAAAAAATATATAAATACATAGTCACATATATACAGATACTACTAATTTTTCAAAAAAAAAAAAAAAAAGATCTTTAAAAACATTATGTTCGCAGCCTCATCTGTCTATCTTTCAAAAGAGATTTTAAACTAATAGCTGCATTTAAGTCTGGAGTCTTATCTGCATTCATTCTAAGTATATACCTATAATCACACTAGATTTCCCTGGAATGTGCATTGCTATAAGAAATCAATGGGAAGAAATCACCCAGTGCTAAACTTTGAGAGCTTCTCGACACAAGGGGTAAGATCTGGTCCTTTGCTTCTTGATGTCCCAAACGACAGAATCTAACTGTCCAGAAAGGGAGAGAATCTTGGAAAGCCTGCAATGCTAAGAGCGCTGCTCTCACTTCCAGAACACTGATATGCAAAACTTGTCTCTTTGGAGGACCATATGCCTTGGAATCTTTATTCCAGGAAATGCCCCCCTCCCCACCTAATCTGGGAAGCGTACATGATCACTATGGCTTTGGGTTGATGAAAAATGAAGGGGGGGGGGGCCTTGTAGAACCTGATCTGAGTGGATCCACCACCAAAGGTGTCTTTTTGCATGCTTGGGTAACTCTTATCTGAGAGGACATGTGTTTAGGAAGAAAGGACCACTGATTTGCTAACATCAATTGAGGAATCCTCCTATGAAATCTTGCCACTGGAATAGGAACTAAAGCCACAGACATTGATCCCAAGACTTGTAAGGCTAATCAGGCTGACACTGCGGAGCTGTGAATTATTTTCCCAACCTGAAATCTGACAGTTCTTGAGAAAGGAAGACAAGCTGTCAGAGATACTGTGTTGAAAATGGTTCCTATGAACTCCAATGTCCAAGATGGTTTTAATTTTGATTTGTTGCAATTTACAGTTATCCCTAAATGGGGGCAAGTCTGGAGTACCTGATCTCGATCTCTTATCAGTAGACACCTGGTGACGGTGGTAATGAGCCCATCATCCAAGGATGGAAACACTCAGAACCCCTGGAGTCTCAAGTGAGCTGCTACAATTGCCATGCATTTCCTGAACACCCTGGAGGCTGTGGTGAGGCCAAAGGGCAGTGATCTGAACTTTTAATGACTGCCTCCCAGCCGCAAGCATAAATACCTTCTACAGTGTCTGTTCATTTTTATGTGACAGACCTTCAGGATACATAATATTAAGCACATCCCATCCTCCTTATGCAAAAAGGGCAGAAAGGACTGAACTGTGACCATTTGAAACTTGGTATGCTGAACTTGATTTGTTCAGACTGCTGAGATCCAGAATCAGTCTCCAGTATCCTGTTTTTTTTTTTTTGGCACTAAAAAGAATCTTGAGTAAGTTCCAAATCCTATCTGGTCTGGTGGGACCTCTTGGATGACTCTTTCTTCTAGTAGCTTTTATATTTCTAGAGGTACTGCTTTCCTCTTACTGGGTGGAACATTGGAAATTTTGCAAACCAGTGGTGGTGGTAGGGAAAAAGGAATTCTATAACTGCTGGAAATAATTCTCTGCACCCATGTATCTTTTGTAACATCTAGCCAGTCTCTGTGGTGCAAGGATAAATGACCACCGGTTGCCTCCAGAGGTGGACAATCAGGCCTACTTTCAGGAACCTGGTAGGGACTGTCAGAGAAAATCTGTGGACCTGGCTGAACTATCTCTACAGGGATTTTGGAAAGGACTCTGGGACTTCTTGAACCACATTTTCTGACATTCTCATTGATTCTCGGAAAAGGTCCTTTGAGGGCTCAAAAAATGCACTCCCACTGCAGAGAGAGTCTTTCCATCTTGCTCGCACCTGGAGAGTGTGTTCTTAACGTTAGGGCCAAACAATGAGCTTTCGTAAAAAGGAAGACTGATGAAAGAGGACTTGAAGGGCTCTGCAAAGACCACACAAGCACATCCAGGCATGCCTCCTTATAGAAATGCCTGCATCTGTCACCCTTTAGGTACCTTCTACCTCATGGGAGATAAGTCTCATAGATGGGCTAGTGAGTGACTGAAGGATAGCCAATTGCAAGACCACAGAAGACTGAGCCTCAGAAGTACTGGTCCAGAACAGGGAATCTGAAAGTTCCTTAATTAGATCCCACTGTACTGTTGTAAAGTGTGTCAAATAATTCATCGATCTGAATGCAAAGGTCACTGAAACATACACACGCTTCCCAAATCTGTCCAATGCCCCAGACTGCCTGTTAGGAGGATGGACAGAAAAACACTGCTCTGTGAGTTTTTTCTTAGTAGCCGCCACAACCATAGCATCTACGGGTACTCCCTTACCCCAAAATTCCTTTCCTGCAGGTGGTGCCAAAATCCAGTCTGGTCTTTAGGAGACTGGCTCAGCTGTGTCGGATTCCTCCTAGAGATCAAATCAATGATCTTGTCAGTGGGTGGAGTCACCCAAGATGTAGATGGTCCAGACCCAAAGGCCTCCAACAACACAGATTCCTCTTTGGAAGGGTTATCAATGGACCAACCACCCTTCTGCGTAAGGATCTCTAGGATGTCTCCAAATGAGACATCTTCTGGTGGAGATCTTGGGGACCCTTCCCTGTCATCAAAATCTGTATCTTTAGTGATGGACTCTAGAGGGGAGTCGAAGTGCCTCCTCTTGCACGTCCTCTTCCTAGAGACTTCTCCGTACGGTATTCCAGGGAAGTATCGCAAGAAATAGAAATACTCTGCTGGGTAGCTTGGAGTCTTTGGGTTGACTATCCCTGTGGAGTAGAATGATGGGGTTCAGAAACATGGAATAAAGAGGGGAAATCCAAGGGAAGGAGGAACCGTGCCCATCATGCACAGGCAGAGAACACTCTTTCCACCACCTCAAAAATCTGAATGACCTGAGAAGGAAGCAGATGGAGCTGAGAAGCCAAGCTTCTGACCCACTGACTTCCCCTGCCCCAAAGGCAATCCACCAGAGACAGAGGTCAGAGCCAAGTTATCCAATGGTGAAGCTCTGAGGGACAGAGCCAGCTCCAACACCTTCAGAGTTGACTATAACACCTTGGATCTGACAGGGACACTTCAGCTCCGAGAGTCATCCAGCGCCAAAGTACTCGGAGCCAACACCCCAGACAAAGGCTCTGAGCAGAAGATACTATCATCTTTGGATATGAAGCAAACAGTCCTGAGAGACTTGGATCAAAGGGCTTTGAAATGACGAGTCGGATCTGAGAAGGAGCCAAGATTGGAGGTGTAGTGCTAGTAAGGGTTTTCTGAGCCGGAAGAACTCCCATCTAAATTTGCGCTGAGAGAAACTTCCTCATCACTCTATCCACATCAAACTTGGTCAGGCTTCTGGAAGAACGACACAATGCAACTGAGGCAGATCTGGAGTGCCAGCGGGATTCCAAAAAAGGAGATGGTACCCGAGAGGGTATCAGATCTCTAGTGGGAGAACAGTTCTAAGGTAACAACTTCAGAGCCAAAATGATAGGATGCGAGGAAGTCAATTTACTTTCCGATACTAGCTTTGGGAAGAGCAGGCACTGGATCCGATTTTTTAAGTTTTTTCTTTGGAGGTTCCATCATCGAATCCAAGGATGGAGTCGAGGATCCAAAAGGACCAGACTGTTTACCAGAAAGCTCCTTTAGCTTAGGTTTGAGGGGTTGAGCCCCAGAAAGAGCTTCCATGAAGGAGGGTAGCAAACCTTTTAAAATCAGTTAAATTCTTCCTGCTCGTGATAGCCAGAGATTTAAAGAATTTGCAGACTTTAACAATCTGTATGAAGGTGTTCTAGAACTAGGCAATAGACGCATAAGGTATGAGAGTCAGAAAATGGTAATTTGTGACTGCATTTCTGACATTTTTTAAAACCCAATGGTTTTACAGACATTATAAATAACAACAGAAAATACAATATTTTAGTCAAAGAAAGAGAAAAAGAGAGAAAGAGATACCAACAATTGTATCAAGAATACACAGTACATGTTTAAAAAAGGGGGGAAGAAAAATTTACCAATGATGGCAATAAAGAGTACACCAAAAGTGTCAGAAAGGGAAGTAAAGCAGATACTATACAACAAAGGTTATATTATAATAAGGGTATAAAGATTTAAAGGTATACAAAGTGTAAAAAAATAAATAAAATCAGACTTATCTTCCAAAATAACTAAACTATGTTCGAGATTTCACAGCAACCACTTCCGAATGTGAAAGTGGCAAACAAGATCTGGGGTATATTAGGGGATAGAGTACTACAGGTAAGAGAGGAGCTTGAGAGTTTGTGGCCACGAGCTGAAAATAATGGCAAAGTCGGATCCGAGCCCAGCTGTTGAGGAATGAAAGAAATTAACATCAGATTAACAGTTAACAAGTTATTAATTTTAATAGCATGTTCAGTCATCACTAAAGTACAGTTTTGTACCTACCATAAATGTAGATGTCCGATAGATATGCAACTGCAGTCATAACATATGGGTTGTCCTGCCTCAGGCAGCCCTCGGTCGGCCGGATTCCAAAGTCTGGGTCCGGCGTCGGCTGGTGTCGCCTCCTCTCCGACGTCAGAACGGCTGGAGTATAAAGGCATCGGCCAACACCATCTTCTTTAGTGTTTCTTGCCCCAGATGCCAGGTGCCCTCCTAGGAAGGCTAAATTTGGTGAATGGATAAAGAATTCCAGACATGCACAACAGTAATAAACAGATACACCATAGAGATACCCCCAGCTAATAGGAATAGGGGTAGTGGACCCATAAAGAAGGTTGCAGAGGGGTAGGAGGGTGGGAGAATCCGACTGCAGTTGCATATCTATCGGACATCTACATTTATGGTAGGTACAAAACTGTACTATGTCCTTCAAGAATGCAACTGCAGTCATAACATATGGGTTGAATACCATAGCCAAGCTGGGGGTGGGTTGGAACTAAGAAAGTGATGGTGTAGCTAAAATGCCCTGCAGGACTGCCGAAGCAAAGCCTGCTCGGGATCTGGAGTATAAAGGCAGATTGTAGTGCTTGGTAAATGTATGCATGGAGCTCCATGTAGCAGCCTCTAGAATGTCCTTTGTAGCCACTCCTCTTAGGAAAGCTGTGGATGTGGCTATAGCTCTGGTGGAGTGTGGCCTAATATTGGCTGGCACACCTTTTCCATGAAAGGAAAAGCAGAATCTGATGCAGTGTCCAATCCATTTGGAAATTGTTTGTTTGGATTGTTTTTCCCTGTACTCCAGCAGCATAGGCTACAAGCAGTTGGTCAGACTTTCTGGTGGCCTTAGTTCTGTAAAAGTAGTAGCGTAGTTGCCTGTGTATGTCCAAAGTATGCATCAGTGCTTCCCCTCTGTTTTGAGGATTGGGGAAGAAAGTAGGCAGGTGAATGGCTTGATATAGAGGCACCCTGGAAATTACTTTTGGCATGAATGAAGGATTGGTTCTTAGAGAGACTCTGTCCTGATGAAAAATGAGAAAAGGAGGTACTGCCATGAGTACCTGTATCTCCGAGACTCTTCTTGCTGATGTGATTGCCAATAGGAAAACCATTTTCCATGAGAGAAATTGCATTTCTGAAGTTGCTGCTGGTTCAAAGGGAGGAAGAGTTAATTTTTCCAAGACAAAGTTGAGGTCCCATGCAGGTACTGGCGGTTTCCTGGGAGGTTTGATATTCTTTATCCCCCTTAGGAACTGTCTTAGCAAAGGATGTGAAAACACAGGTGGATCACAATTGTATTTTGCTGAGATTGCTGAGGCATGAATCTTTATGGAAGAATATGAGAGACCAGTATGAAACATTTCTGCCAAGTATTCCAATATCTGAGGCATACTCAATACTGTTGTATCCTGACCCCTGCTAGCATTCCAGATGATGAATCTCTTCCACTTGGCTGAATAGGTTTTTCTGGTGGAAGGTCTGCGTGCTTCCAGTAAGATCTCTTGAACTTTTTTGGAAAGAGAGATATCGGAAGGAGTTATGGTAACTTCCAGGCTGTCAGATGCAATGTTTTCAGGTTTGGATGAACCGTCCTGTAATTGTGCTGTGTTAGAAGCAGAGGCCATGGTTTGGTCTGAGTTATGCTCAACAGCAATGGGTACCAGTGCTGCCTTGGCCAGTCTGGAGCTATCAAAATGCCTGTTGGTTGTTCTGCTTTGATCTTCAGTATCACCTTGGTCAGCAGTGGTAGAGGAGGGAATGCATAAATTGTTAGGGACTTCCAGCTGAAGGAGAGAGCATCTGTTTTCCAGGCTAGAGGATGGTGGGTCCTTGTACAGAACTTTTCCAGGTGATGATTCATGTGAGAAGCAAAGAGATCTATGTCCGGTCTTCCCCATGTCCTTATTTGTGAGAAAATGTGAGGATGCAGCATCCATTTGTGTGGATCCAAGAAATTTCTGCTCAGCTTGTCCGCCAGTACATTGTCCTTGCCTGGCACAAACTGGGATTGCAGATGTATCTTCAGACTTAGGGATTTTTCCCAGAGAATCATTGTTAGTCTGCAGAGGGGATAAGAATGAGTGCCTCCCTGCTTGTTTATATACCACATAACAGTGGTGTTGTCTGTCCTTATTAGCAAATGTCCTTGTTGAAGTGATTTTTCAAAAGTCTCGATTGCATGTATCACTGCCAACATCTCTTTTTGGTTTATGTGCAGATGCCTTTCCCTTGGTGTCCACTGACCTTGAATGCATCTGCCCTCCATGTGCGTCCCCCATCCATGGTCTGAGGCGTCTGTTGTAATCATTTGACCTGCTTGAGGTTTGTTGAAAGACATGCCTTTAACTGACTTGCTTGAGCCCACCACAAAAATTCTCTTTGCAGACATGGAATGAGTGGGATTACGTCCTCTAGGCTTTGGCTGTGTTGGGACCATAAGCTTTTTAAGTACCACTGCAGCTTTCTCATATGAAGTCTTGCCAAGGTATCAGGAGAATGCAAGATGCCATGAACCCCAGGGCCTGCAGGATTTTCCTTGCAGTCAGCTGGGAGAGCTTTGCTAGGCCTTTGAAGTACTCTGGTAACTGCTGTTGTTTTTCCTCTGTGAGATAAGCCATCTGTGTTTTTGTGTCCAGTTTGGCTCCTAGGAAAATAATCTGTTGGGATGGCAGAAGTCTTGATTTCTGAATGTTGACTGTGTATCCCAAGGCCTGTAGTAATTGAATGACATAGTCCAAGTTTGCTATCAAGGTTTGCTTGTTGTCTGCTTGTATGAGGCAGTCATCCAGGTAGGGGTATATTTGAATCCCCTGGAGTCTGCAGTGTGCCACTACTGATGCCAGGCATTTCGTGAACACTCTGGGCTCAGTAGATAAGCCAAACGGCAATGCTGAGAATTGATAATGCTCTGTCCCTGCAAGAAATCTGAGGTATCTTCTGCAGCTTTGTCTGATTGGGACATGCAGGTATGCCTCCTTGAGGTCCAGAGTGACCAGCCAAGACCCCTTGCCCAGCATGGGAAGGAGTTGCTGCAACGTCAGCATTTTGAACTTTGGCACAATGAGATAAGTATTTAGAGTAGACAAGTCCAGTATAGGTCTCCATTTGTTTTCCTTTCTTGGAACAAGGAACAGTCTTGAATAAAATCCCTGGCCTTGTTCCTGTGGAGGGACCTTTTCTATTGCTTTTATATTTAACAGCTTTGAAACTTGAATGAGTGCCTCTGCCCTTTGTTGAAGTGTTAGGTTTGGCATGCCTTGTCTTATTGGTAAAGTATGGAAGTGGAATCTGTAACCTTTGTCTATTAAATCCTGAATCCAGTTGTCCTTGGTTAAGATATGCCAGTTTTTTGAGAAGAAGGATAATTTTCCGCCCAAAGGTGCTTCTCTTTGAGCCTTTGTAGACGGTATGAAAGTCGAGTCATTGTGGTTGTCCTTGCGGTGCAGCTGGACTGCCTGCGCCACTTCTTTGATTTGGTGGTTGCCATTGGCGGCCCTTGTAGGAGCCTCGGTATTGCCCTCTACCTCGGGCATGCCTGGTTTTTCCCCTTTGAAACTTGTCAGCGTCTGGAAAGGACCAATTATTTGAAGGCCAATTCCTGCTGAATCTGGGTGGCTGAACCTGGAGGAAATCCTTGACTGTCTGTACTGACTTAGCTTTTTCCTCAATGGATTTCAACACATCTTGTGCATTAGCACCAAAAAGCTTCTGTTTTTCCAGAGGTGCATCAAGTAACTTTACTTTAACATGGTCTGGCAGTGGCTGTTCTTTAAACCAAGCATGTCTACGTATAACAGCCCCAGTCATAGCTGCCCTACATGAAGCCTCCAATGCATCATAACCACACTGAAGAAAATGATTGCTAACCTGCTGAGTGTAATGTACTAGATCCTGCAATGCCTTTCTATCAATAGGCTCAGGAGAGGCTATTTTTTTCTGTAAATCATCCAGTAAAAAATCCTGGTACTGAAACATATGAAAAAGGCAGTTAAGTGACCTCATGGCCAGGGTGGTAGAGGTATAAACTTTTTTACCCCATCTCTCCAGGGACCTAGCTTCCCTATCCGCTGGCAGTGGATTCTTGGCTGTGGAAGTAGCCACTCCCTTGGGGCCCTGTGAAATAGTTTCTAGATCCACAGAATGGACCTTAAAGAGATGTTTGTGGGTGTCAGGGACCCTATAATATCTGTTTGGCTTGACAGGAGCAGGAGGGAGAGAATCAGGGTTAGCGCTGGAGTCGGAGAAAACATCATCCAGGACATCCATAACTGGAGGGATAGCTAAAGGTCTGTGCTGGGGTAGCTTGAGGAAGGTACGTAGCCTTTTCCTGGAATCAGAGAATTCCTGAC